>NC_042970.1:76364929-76464929 GCF_901001165.1 Salmo trutta | reverse complement strand
TGGCAACACGGCATCACCATAGTAACACCCGAGCGCAGCTTCCTGTTTACCTGCGAGACGGAAGTTGAGCAACAGGATTGGCTGAAACACTTCAATGATGTCATCAGCATCCAGATGTCCCCTCAGGAGTACTCCAGTAAGAGACTACAACCTCTTATTAAGGGTTTATAAAGGGTTTATTAACATCTATGTGTGTTTATAAGCATACCGATCTCCCCTCAGGAGGACTCCAGTAAGAGAGGACCATTTCTGACTATTTATAAAGGGTTTATAAACATATACTGCTGCTATTGTTTGGTTATAAAGTGTGTATAAACATCTGACCTCATGTTTGTGTTTTGCAGTGGAGGCTATGTTCAGACACAAGCATTGATGGACCTGTGGTCTGATGGACCCTTCCTTCTCCCATCCTCCTCTCCTCTACCCGTCTTCTATTCCTCCTCTCATCCCCCTCTCCTCTACCCGTCTTCTATTCCTCCTCTCCTCCTCCTCTCCTCCTCCTCTCCTCTACCCGTCTTCTATTCCTCCTCATGCTCCTCTCCTCCTCCTCTCCTCTACCCGTCTTCTATTCCTCCTCTCCTCCTCCTCTCCTCCTCCTCTCCTCTACCCGTCTTCTATTCCTCCTCTCCTCCTCCTCTCCTCCTCCTCTCCTCTACCCGTCTTCTATTCCTCCTCATCCTCCTCTCCTCCTCCTCTCCTCTACCCGTCTTCTATTCCTCCTCTCATCCTCCTCTCCTCCTCCTCTCCTCTACCCGTCTTCTATTCCTCCTCTCCTCCTCCTCTCCTCCTCCTCTCCTCTACCCGTCTTCTATTCCTCCTCTCATCCTCCTCTCCTCCTCCTCTCCTCTACCCGTCTTCTATTCCTCCTCTCCTCCTCCTCTCCTCCTCCTCTCCTCTACCCGTCTTCTATTCCTCCTCTCCTCCTCCTCTCCTCCTCCTCTCCTCTACCCGTCTTCTATTCCTCCTCTCCTCCTCCTCTCCTCTACCCGTCTTCTATTCCTCCTCTCCTCCTCCTCTCCTCTACCCGTCTTCTATTCCTCCTCTCCTCCTCCTCTCATCCCCCTCCTCTCCTCTGCTCGTCTTCTATTCCTCCTCTCCTCCTCCTCTCCTCCTCCTCTCCTCTACCCATCTTCTATTCCTCCTCTCCTCCTCCTCTCATCCCCCTCCTCTCCTCTGCTCGTCTTCTATTCCTCCTCTCCTCCTCCTCTCCTCTACCCGTCTTCTATTCCTCCTCTCCTCCTCCTCTCCTCCTCCTCTCCTCTACCCGTCTTCTATTCCTCCTCTCCTCCTCCTCTCCTCCTCCTCTCCTCTACCCGTCTTCTATTCCTCCTCTCCTCCTCCTCTACTCTACCCGTCTTCTATTCCTCCTCTCCTCCTCCTCTCATCCCCCTCCTCTCCTCTACCCTGGAGATCACCAAGACGTTTGAGTTAGGTTAGACTGTCCTGCAAGAAAGAGAGATGTACAAACACACTAGACTGCAGCAGGATTGGTCATCATGGTCAACCATTGTGCCTCACACTAAGTCATTATTTTAATGTCTCAGGTCAATGTGAATTTAAATGTTTACTTTTAAAGTTCTCTATTAATATCTTAGTTTGGTTAGGAGATATGTAAGATATACATTTGAATATAACGATGGATAATGTTCGAACCTCTTAGCGTTGTGTATAAACAGTTAGTGGGGGTTTTGACAGTGCCATCTTGTGGTGTTTCAAGAATATGACACATCTCTTTCTACATATCCTGTATGACCTAAGATATTTTCACCCTGTTCTTTTAAGGTATTATACAACATATTTAGACTGAGGAGACATGCAAAGAATATATCATTGATTGATCCATATTTGTCATTCATCCCATGTCATGCTTTTATACGTGTTGTCGAGGGTGTTTTCCATTATAGAAGAAGATTGGTTATAAATGATCACGTTTGAGGCACTACAAACCATCAGTTTCACAATTTTTTTTATAAATCCATATATTGGTCTCCTCTCGTATGTAAATTATTTGAAAAAAACTTCTAATGAGTTTATGTCTGAAATATAGAGATTGAATGATATGTATGCGTCCTTGTACATGCATGTGTGCGTACCTGCGTTTGTGTGTCAAATGCATTGCGTGTGTGTGTGCATGTGCGTGTGCGTGTGTGTGTGTGTGTTTAGCGCCAGCCAACCAGGGGTGTTTAAAACTGCACCCAGGTGTTTAAAGAGAGCGGGACCAGGGCTGAGGTGAATCGCTCATAAATCCATAGAGTCATCCTGGGTTACACCTATATGAGAGAGACAGAGAGAGAGTGAGGGGGACGGGGAGAGAGAGAGGAGAAAGAGAGCAGGAGAGAGGTAAAGGGGACAAAGAGAAAGAAGGAAAGGGGTCAGAGGACAGAGAGGGGGAAAGAGAGTAGAGGAGTGCAGTTGAAGGACATCAAAGAAGACGGACACAACGAAACGCTTATGAAGAGCTCTGGAATTAAACACTAGAAGGGGCCCCAGTTACTCTATTGGAACACCCCGACATTGACCTATTGAGAGGTACCATAAATGACCGTCCACCACGCCAGCTGAGAACACAAGACAAACTAACCTCTGGATACAGTCTGAGAGCTTCTGAATCACCACAATCCGACCAACGACAACACACTGTCAACTCAGGACATCAAGCTACTTCCACTCCCAAGTCACCGGTGAGGTTCAAGTCCACTAGAAACTGAAGCGTCTGTCTGTTCTACAGTATCGCCGGGGCTCCGTCCGGTACCCGCGGGAAGGAAAGGATCATGGGAGCACGGAGGAGCTGGAGCGGGGACGTGAAAACATCAGGAGATAAGAGACACTCGATGAGGTGGACTTGTCAGCCATGTCCTGGTTCACCTTAAGACTGCAGGTTAACAGTAGTAGTGGAACTGAAGCCACTGTTGAAGCATCACTACACACGGCCTGTTTTCCTATTGGATTTAGATTCAATTTAGATAAAGAGTCAGAAGGCCAAAGACGATTTATGTGTTTTCAAGTCACATTTTATTTGTCACATTCACAGTTTCCAGCAGGTTTAAAAGGTGCAGTGAAATGCTTCCGTGCTAGCTCCCTCAACAATGCTGTACAATTGTTGTTTTTGTCTTGTTTTTTCTTGTTTTTCACTGGATCTTATGCAGTGCGGAAAGTGGCTTTACATTCTGAATAATTCTCTATTCACTCCAACATGGAACACGTTAAAATCCGTTTGGAGTCCATAAGCAACTCTTTAAAATCTTTCTGAATACTAATAGTATTAACAGTTTATCCCAGTAAAGCTATCACTTCATTGTAGGGACGTGCTGGCCTTATTTAGGAACTCAAACCTATCCCCAACGATGAACCAGAGCCAGACGCCCATCGTGACCTCCATCTCCCCCCAGTCAGGGCATGGTTCTGGGGGCTCGGGCGGTGTCTCTGGGGGGGGTAGCTCCGGGGGTGGGGGTTTGTGGGTGACCTCTCTCCTCGGCGCTACCCTCCTAATCATGCTCGCCATGGGGGTGGCGGGTAACATCTACACCCTCTTCATCATGCGTTCCGCGGCTCTCCGCCGATCCGGCTCTCTGTACGTCTATATACTCAACCTTGCCCTCGCCGACCTCCTCTACCTCTCTACGATCCCATTCGTCATCTGCACCTACTTTGCTCACGATTGGTTGTTCGGCGAGGCCGGTTGCCGGGTCCTCCTGAGTCTTGATCTCCTCACCATGCACGCCAGCGTCTTCGTCCTGGTCGCCATGTCGTTGGAGCGCTACCGGGCCGTGGCAAAGCCGTTTGACGCCCGACGATCCAGCACGCGGGGACGGAAGGTAGTGGCGGGCGTCATCTGGTTCGCGGCGTTTGTCCTGACACTACCCATGATGATTATGATACGGCTGAGGGAAGGGAAGTCGAACGCGGCCGGGAACGTCAAACGGATGTGTTACCCGACGTGGACCCAGGAGGCCTTCAAGGCCTACCTCACCATCCTGTTCCTGACCAGCGTCCTCATACCCGGTTTAGTCATTGTTGGTCTCTACGCTGGCCTAGCACGTCGCTATTGGACTGTTCAGGCTAGCTTGGGAGGAAGCAGCCGTTCAGCGAGAAGACGAGGCTTAAAACAAAAGGTGGTAACAATGATTTTTTGTATCGTTGTGGCGTACTGGGTGTGTTTCCTGCCTTTCTGGGGGTGGCAGTTGGCACAGTTATTTTCCCCACAGTCCCTCAGGGCTCTGTCTCCTGCCACTCATAGTTACATGAATTTCTTTGTGACGTGTCTGACCTATGGGAATAGCTGTATTAACCCTTTGTTGTACACCCTCCTGACCCGGAACTATAAGGACTATCTGGCTCAGAAGGGTCAGAGCACAGGGTCAAGTAGGGTGGACCTGGGGTCGGCAGCCGGAGCACCTCTACAGGATCTATAATCAGAGTAGAGGCGACCTGGGGTAGGCTGCCGAAGAGCCCCTACAGGAAATATAGGAGAAGAGGGGGAAGTATTTTGACGTGACTCAAGTAGGAACTATTATACTTGACTTAAATCCTTTTTATCCTGGGGAGGAGAGGTCATCCATGCAGGAACTATAAAAGAGGGGGAGTTATTCTGACGTGACACCAAGAGCACTATTGCTAAAGCATTTCTGATACAGAATTTTTATCTTTTCACTCTGAGGAGTACCTTGGATTTGGTGAAAACATGAGGACATTTCTTTATAGCTATTGGTGCAAGAGCAGCCTCCAAAACAAACAAATCGTTTTTTGAGTAATCAGTGCGGCATAAACTTGACCTAACAACATGGCTTACTCTAAACGCAGTAGTTTTGTATTTTTACATAATCTGAATATTATTGGTATATAGTAATACAGATGTTGGATCTTAATTTGTGCCAGTTTGCTACAGCAGGAAAATAATCCAGCAGCAACAGGAAATGTGAATTATTATGTGGATTATAATTAATGGACGTTTTTTGTAGGGATTGATAGATTTTTCGTAGGGAAAATCAAGTCTGAAATGTCAAAGTGGAAATAAAAAATGTAAGAAACCTTTTTATACCTCAAAGCCTTGTTAAACCTCAAACCTCTAATTGTTTAATTTCACACATTACAGGAAAGTTGTCCTGCAACAGAGTGATCAGATTAAGATCCTACATCTGCAGCAATAGCTGTTTGACATATATTCTGCCAGGGGATTCTAATTTGCATTCATCATGTAGCCTGCTGTATTTCTTGTCACATATGAATGTCATTTAACCAGTCACTATGTATTTTCTTTTCTTACTTCGACTTTAATGCCAAAAATGTGTCAAGCTAATGTTCTTGGTTGGTTTTCTCATCTTGTATTGTTTTATTACATGATTGTTCTAATAAAGTTTTGACAGATTGATTTAGAGGTAAAATGACTACGATATTGCCCTCTGCTGGCAAACGTTTTAGAGTAAGTTAACTTTCACATACAGTATGATGTGTGGCACTCATGCCATCACATTTATCAGCAAGTGTAAAGAATGCACTGTGTGTCTCCCGTGGGTGGCTAGTTTCCTCACTCTATGTGTCTATGATGGACACCACTCACACACACAGACAGAGACACACACACACACACACACACCTACCCCTACCTCCACCCCCCCAACACACACACACCTTCCCTATCCCCTCCAACACACACCTACCCCTAATCCTCCCCCCCCACACACACACACACACACACCTACCTCCCCCACACCTATCCCTACCTTCCCCACACACACACACACCTACCCCTACACTCCCCCACCCACTCCTACCCCCCACACCTACCCCTACCTCCACCCCCCCAACACACACACACACCTTCCCTATCCCCTCCAACACACACCTACCCCTAATCCCCCCCCCCACACACACACACACACCTACCTCCCCCACACCTATCCCTACCTTCCCCCCACACACACACACCTACCCCTACACTCCCCCACCCACTCCTACCCCCCACACCTACCCCTACCTTCCCCACACACACACACTCTCCAGACCGCCGCCTCTCACCAGGGAATGTGGTCCCACCATGCAACATTCCAAAGCCTTGAGGCAGGTCTCTTCGTGTTGTCCTGTAAATTGTCTCTCAGGAATGTCTAGCGTTATTCATCCTGCCAAAATAGACTAACAGGACCTACAGAACCACAACATAGACTGGACCGCTTGGATAGTCGGAAGTTTACATACACTTAGGTTGGAGTCATTAAAACTCGTTTTTCAACCACTCCACAAATTTCTTGTTAACAAACTATAGTTTTGGCAAGTCGGTTAGGACATCTACTTTGTGCATGGCACAAATAATTAAAAAATAATTTGTTTACAGACAGATTATTTCACTTATAATTCACTGTATCACAATTCCAGTGGGTCAGAAGTTTACATACACTAAGTTGACTGTGCCTTTAAACAGCTTGGAAAATTCCAGAAAATGATGTCATGGCTTTAGAAGCTTCTGACAGGCTAATTGACATAATTTGAGTCAATTGGAGGTGTACCTGTGGATGTATTTCAAGGCCTACCTTCAAACTCAGTACCTCATTGCTTGACATCATGGGAAAATCAAAAGAAATCAGTCAAGACCTCATAATTTGTTTTTAGACCTCCACAAGTCTGGTTCATCCTTGGGAGCAATTTCCAAACTTAAGGTACCACGTTCATCTGTACAAACAATAGTATGAAAGTATAAACACCATGGGACCACGCAGCCGTCATACCGCTCAGGAAGGAGACGCGTTCTGTCTCCTAGAGATGAACGTACTTTGGTGCGAAAAGTGCAAATCAATCCCAGAACAATAGCAAAGGAACTTGTGAAGATTTTGGAGGAAACAGGTACAAAAGCTTCTATATCCACAGTAAAACAAGTCCTATATCGACATAACCTGAAGGGCCGCTCAGCAAGGTGGAAGCCACTGCTCCAAAACCACCATGGGGACAAAGATCGTATTTTTGGAGAAATATTCTCTGGTCTGATGAAACAAAAGTAGAACTGTTTGGAGGAAAAAAGGGGAGACTTGCTAGCTGAAGAACACCATCCCAACCGTGAAGCACGGGGGTGGCAGCATCATGTTGTGGGGGTGCTTTGCTGCAGGAGGGACTGGTGCGCTTCACAAAATAAATGGCATCATGAGGAAGGACAATTATGTGGATATATTGAAGCAACATCTCAAGACCTCAGTCAGGAAGTTAAAGCTTTGTCGCAAATGGGTCTTCCAAATGGACAATGACCCCAAGCATACTTCCAAAGTTGTGACAAAACTCCTTAAGGACAACAAAGTCAAGGTATTAGAGTGGCCATCAGAAAGCCCTGACCTCAATCCTATAGAAAATTTGTGGGCAGAACTGAAAAAGCGTGTGTGAGCAAGGAGGCCTACAAATGTGACTCAGTTACACCAGCTCTGCCAGGAGGAATGGGCCAAAATGCACCCAGCTTATTGTGGAAAGCTTGTGGAAGGCTACCCAAAACGTTTGACCCAAGTTAAACAATTTAAAGGCAATGCTACCAAATACTAATTGAGTGTATGTAAACTTCTGACCCACTGGGAATGTGATGAAAGAAATACA
The DNA here is from genome assembly GCF_901001165.1 of Salmo trutta. NCBI lineage: Eukaryota > Metazoa > Chordata > Actinopteri > Salmoniformes > Salmonidae > Salmo > Salmo trutta. The sequence goes on along the minus strand of NC_042970.1, from coordinate 76,457,363 downwards.
AGCTGAAATAAATCATTCTCTCTACTATTATTCTGACATTTCACATTCTTAAAATAAAGTGGTGATCCTAACTGACCTAAGACAGGGAATTTTTACTTGGATTAAATGTCAGGAATTGTGAAAAACTGAGTTTAAATGTATTTGACTTCAACTGTATACGAACCATTTGGGCTGAATCACTTGAGTTGATTGATATTAATTGTCCTTCAACTGACAGTTCTTTACTTAATTACTTTAACTGAAAGTTAGTTACTTGAGTCCAGTTTATGTCAGTCAATATCTAATCAAAAGCTGGTCCTCTGTTAACTGAATTATATTTGTCCTATTGCACATAATTGTCCTATACACATGTGTGAATTGGATATGTGTTTGTTTTACCCAACTCCCCCTGAGACACTCAGAGACACCTATCAGAGAGGGAGGTCACAGCCAATGATCAAAGACAACCCTGGAGCAATTAGGGTTAAGTGCCTTGCTCACGGCCACATCAGATTTTTCACTTTGTCGGCTCTGGGATTTGAACTAGCAACTTTTTGGCTACTGGCCCTACACCCTATCCGCTAGACTGCCAGCCATTGTTGATAGCTTGTTGCTCAGCCTTAGTCATGACTCAGCACTGATTAACATCTGTCGTAAAGAGAGTTAGCATTGAATTGGTATCAACCACTACTACTACTAAAAAGCTACTTAAATTCCTAGAAGGCCAAGTGTGAGTTCAGTCTACTGATGTTCCAGTTCACCCAGGAGACAGACAGACAGGCAGGCAGACAGACAGACAGACAGGCACAAGACAGACCGGAGGTAGGCAAACAGACAGACAGGCAGGAGACAGACTAACATGCAGACAGGCAGGACAGTGACAATAGACTGTATAAGTGAGTACACTGACCTAGTGAGTTCACAGTCAATTATTCTATGGTGGGAGACCATGGTTAACACCCAGGCTACACTAGTGTGTGTGTGTGTGTGTGTGTGTGTGTGTGTGTGTGTGTGTGTGTGTGTGTGCGCAGAAGAGGATTAACACCCAGGCTACAGTCTAATAAACAGTAATGTGTCTCGCTCTGATGATGTCATGACTGACCGCTATACGAGTATGGGGGGGGGGGTTTGCGAGAGAGAGAGGGAAAGAGAATACACTAAATCAAGTTTATTGGTTGCGTACACAGATTTGCAGATGATTTTGCAGGTGCATCGGAATGCTTGTGTTTCTATCTCCAACACTAGTGAGTAAGGAAATAAAGATTCAGGCTCTCGTTAAGGACACACCAAAAGCATTCAAAGATTATACAAAGGCCACATAAAGATATTGAAAACATTGTTTGCTTTCACAGCGGTTTTATTAACACATCTGGAATTGTCTCTCCACAGGTTTCAGGTAAAAGTGCGTTTGGTAGTGGCGCCACCTAGTGGGTTTTCCTCTCACTACACAACGAACACAATAAGAGCTCTGAGTTGGTATAAATAAATTCACAGGTATTGTTTCAAAGGATTTAGACAACTGTCAGAGGTTAAAGGTCAACCTCTATTTGACCTTGAAGCTGATGACCTTGACATCTCCGTCAACCATGAAGTGGTTGTACTTGCAGTCGCCAAGGCGATTGGGGAAGTCCATCATGTGACCGTCTGGCAGCTTGATGTAGAACTGCTCATTGGTGAAGTTGAGGACCAGCTGGACAGACAGACAGACAGACAGACAGACAGACAGACAGACAGACAGACAGACAGACAGACAGACAGACAGACAGACAGACAGACAGACAGACAGACAGACAGACAGACAGAGAGAGAGAGAGACAGAGACAGAGAGACAGAAAGAGAGAGAGAGAGAAATGTTTAGAATCTTATTTACCAGCCATGTATCTTGTAGTCTGCAGTCTGTAGCAGTCAGGCATGGGAGGCTAGAATCTCTGAGGCATGTTATTATGATCTACTGCTTCATTTCTGTAGACTTTATTTGTATGGCTCCTGGTTAATCACTTATTTGTAATGATTCAATTCAACAGTTAGGTGGGCTTACACTGGCTTCCCAGTGAGCCAAATCTATGAGCCATTGAGATGACTAAACTATAAAACGTGTATCTCCTACTTATACAATAGATGCAGTTCTAATCCCCAGTGTAGACTAACTGTGGACTCTATAACCGTTACACATTATATTTTGCAGTTAGAGTCAACAGACTGTGTGACCAGACTGACCTATGACCAAATGTTAAACTGGTGATTATTACCTTATCACACACACACACACGCGAGCACACACACACACACACCTTGAACTGCTCTCCATCCTGGAAGGGGAAGTGGCCTTCCTTGAGTTCGTCTCCCCAGCTTCCTCCAGACAGAGAGTTACACACGATGTGTCCGTGGCTGAAACGAGGGTTGAAGTGGAGGGCGTAGTTGTCACTGTCGTGGCCGACGTTGATGGAGAAACTATGTTGGTGGGGTAGAGATGGAGGAAGAGAGAGATTTAGAAAGAGTGAGAGAAAGAGAGAGAGAGAGGGAGAGATAAAATGAAACAGGAAATGAGATATGATAATTCAGCCCAAAAAATGTAACACAATAAGTTCTCCATGCTCGTGGTTTGTTTTTGCTTAGCCAAATTGAAATGAAACCATGTCAATAACCATGACAACCTTCTTGTATGTATATTGTGGGCTGCAAAGGACCCCAATGTGACATCCAGGGCTACAAACACTGAAACCAATAGTTGAAACCAATAGTTGAAACCAATAGTGACTTGTACGTGCACTGTTTGCAGTGTTTCCCATATACGCTTCTTGTTGGTGGGCTGCGAAATACCCTAAAAGTACAAATCAGGGCCACAAGCACCAAAACATTCAATTGAAACCAAGAGTGTCAGGGTTCTGTTAAATCTTGGGAGTGAGCAGTGGGTTTCTAGGTCTAATACTAGGGGAAGCACTGTGTTGGGTTTGGGTTGAAAGGTGAAGTGTCAGGATCTTACCCAGAGGCTCCAGACTTGGTCTTCCCTGTGAACGTCATCTCCTGACCCTGCTTGAAGGACATGTCCTCCACACGGAACGGCTAGGAAGAAGATAGGAGAAATTAGACAACTATGTGGTTAACAAATGGGACAAATACACAGTAATAAGCGTCTTACTGCACTGAGCTCATAGAAAACAGTTACCTTGCCAAAGGAACAGTACATATAGCAGACAGAGTAAATGAGAAGTGGTGAAAATAAAACTCATTGGTCTGCAGAGTTTGGTTCCCATAACAGGGATAATGTTCATCTAGGCCCAGTTGACATGACGATGGAGTTGACATGACGATGGAGTTGACATGACGATGGAGTTGACATGACGATGGAGTTGACATGACGATGGAGTTGACATGACGATGGAGTTGACATGACGATGGAGTTGACATGACGATGGAGCTATGAACCTTTAGTTGATCATCCTGAAGTGTCAATGACATCTGTATGACCTTTGTATGACCTTTGTGTTTTTGTAAACGTTGTTATCCATAACTGTGGCATGTACTACTGCATAAACTTTACAGCTCAGGAGGCTGCTGAGGGGAGGACATCTCATAATTATGGCTGGAATGGAGCGAATGGAAAAGTATCAAACACATGGAAAACCATGATGAGTTCCAAACCACTCCATTTATTCAGTTCCAGTCATTACTATGAGCCCGTCCTCCCCAATTAAGATGCCACCAGCCACCTGTGCTTTACAGATTCGTATCAGCACGTCTGTGGTGCACATGGAACCACGGTAACAGAACCTACGGTCAGGTTATCTGGTTCAGTGTTAATGATCAACCTTATTGGGGTAGTGAGTGAAACACCCAGGGGTAATAAAACCATATCCGGGTCCCAGATCTGTTTGTACTAGACGACTCCTATGGTCATTGTCACGCCATGTTTGCACAATCATATCTGGGATCAGTCATAAAATACTGAATACAGGGTCATAAAAGCAGGCAAACGGGAACTAAACGTTGTTTGAATGTTTGACCGTTGAGATGGTCACAAAGTGGTCACAAGGAGGTAGTAAACTCAGAAATGGTTTACAACACTGAGACTCAAAAACAAATAGAGGATGAAACTGGTGATTCAAAGACGAGGTGAGACCCCACCACACCCTCTGTCTGTACCACAATCTGTGGTGTGTGTGTGTGTGTGTGTGTGTGTGTGTGTGTGTGTGTGTGTGTGTGTGAGCATGCGACACTGCATCGTCAATGATGCTATTGAGATTCACATAATACCTCCCTTCAAACAATCATTGGTTGGAGCTAATAAATGGTAGTCATTGTGTCCTCTGTATCAGTGGGTCAATGTCCCTGGTATCACATGGTATTAGTCACGTAGAAGATATAGCAGTTAGACCCTATACCTGGGCCGTACCTTGGAACACTACACCACCTGTCTCTGTATCTCAGATCAATTATGACGTTAATCATCAAACAGGTGGAGTCTCCAGTGAATTCTCCAAAAGTCTGTAATTCGTTGGGGATAGAATCCATTGACGTTGTACATTTCTTGTGGTTCAAAGCAACAAAGTTAGCCACATTTATATTGTGACCCAGAATATTTCTAGACTGCTGAACTATTGGGTATCCTACCATCTACAACCCTAATCTAGCTCACCTGATTCTAATAATTAGCTGGTTGATAAGCTGAAACCTACAGGAGGGTAGCTCTCCAGGAACAGGGTTGGAGTGAAAACCTACAGGAGGGTAGCTCTCCAGGAACAGGGTTGGAGTGGAAACCTACAGGAGGGTAGCTCTCCAGGAACAGGGTTGGAGTGGAAACATACAGGAGGGTAGCTCTCCAGGAACAGGGTTGGAGTGAAAACATACAGGAGGGTAGCTCTCCAGGAACAGGGTTGGAGTGGAAACATACAGGAGGGTAGCTCTCCAGGAACAGGGTTGGAGTGGAAACATACAGGAGGGTATCTCTCCAGGAACAGGGTTGGAGTGGAAACATACAGGAGGGTATTTCTCCAGGAACAGGGTTGGAGTGAAAACATACAGGAGGGTATTTCTCCAGGAACAGGGTTGGAGTGGAAACATACAGGAGGGTATCTCTCCAGGAACAGGGTTGGAGTGGAAACATACAGGAGGGTAGCTCTCCAGGAACAGCTTTGGAGTGGAAACATACAGGAGGGTATCTCTCCAGGAACAGGGTTGGAGTGGAAACATACAGGAGGGTATTTCTCCAGGAACAGGGTTGGAGTGGAAACATACAGGAGAGTATCTCTCCAGGAACAGGGTTGGAGTGGAAACATACAGGAGGGTATTTCTCCAGGAACAGGGTTGGAGTGGAAACATACAGGAGGGTATCTCTCCAGGAACAGGGTTGGAGTGGAAACATACAGGAGGGTATTTCTCCAGGAACAGGGTTGGAGTGGAAACATACAGGAGGGTATTTCTCCAGGAACAGGGTTGGAGTGAAAACATACAGGAGGGTATTTCTCCAGGAACAGGGTTGGAGTGGAAACATACAGGAGGGTATTTCTCCAGGAACAGGGTTGGGGTGGAAACATACAGGAGGGTATCTCTTCAGGAACAGGGTTGGAGTGGAAACATACAGGAGGGTATTTCTCCAGGAACAGGGTTGGAGTGGAAACATACAGGAGGGTAGCTCTCCAGGAACAGGGTTGGAGTGAAAACATACAGGAGGGTATTTCTCCATGAACAGGGTTGGAGTGGAAACATACAGGAGGGTATCTCTTCAGGAACAGGGTTGGAGTGGAAACATACAGGAGGGTATTTCTCCAGGAACAGGGTTGGAGTGGAAACATACAGGAGGGTATTTCTCCAGGAACAGGGTTGGAGAGCCCTGATCTAAAGTCTGTAGAATATACAGGTGTCATCCTCTTACTTTTTACAACCCTGAATCCAACTAATCTCCAGACTGTAACCACTCACAATAATTCAAAGTACATCAAGATAAGGAACACTATTGCAAAGAACCACAAAGAACCACACATTGATTTTATGGACTGTCACTGTAGTAGAATAAATAATATTTTCAATGAAAGTCTTTTAATCCCAGACTCATATTCAATTCCAGTTGTCCCTAGGTTATGTACTGTGATAATAATAATCATGATAACACAGTATCAAAGCCAAACATCAGTTTTAGGAGCTGCACACAAACTTTACCAGCTAACTCCCTGTCCCACTACCTTGTATTGATTTGCCTTGGAAAGGGAGGTGTTTAAACAATGTATCTGACATGCTATAGTGTGTAGATAGTTTGAAAGCAGAGAAAGTTGATAAAAGAATAGTTCTGAATGAATTACAGTCATACATACCATCTTGGCGGACTTCTCTCTGAAATCTCAGCAGAAAAAGCCTGAAAAGTGAGACAATTTTCATTTTACAGTCTGGTATTGTAGAAAGGGCAGGATTTAGAATTGTGTACTAGCCAATAAGAGAATGAGTTGTAAAAGTGGTGACCAATCAGGGCCAAGAATATCACTAGTCTACATTTCCAACCAAGCAATAGAAGGAAGCAGTGAAGGCTGCTGAGGGGAGGACGGCTCATAGTAATGGCTGGAATGGAATCAATGGAACGGTATCAACCCCATGGAAACCACTCCAGCCATTATTCCAGCCATTAGTATGAGCCATCCTCCCCTTAGCAGCCTCCACTGAAAGATAGTCAAATATATTTGGAGTGAGTTGCCAGAGAACGTACCGAATGGCACCATATTCCCTATATAGTGTACACATTTCTTTTTTATCAGGGCCCATAGAGCTCTGGTCAAAAGTAGTGCACTATGTAGGGAATATGGTGCCATTTGGGACATATTTCTCAACAGGGTGGAGGGCTCTATCTATTTGATTTCCCTTCTCTTTCTTGTTTCATTCTTTCTCGTTTCATTCTTCTCCCTTTCAGCCTGTAGTTGGGTGTTTCTGAGTCGTACACAACAAAACATTTTAGTGATTCATTTGATCCTTTCTAGTACAGTCAATGTAGGTGTCCATCCACTGTATTTTGACCAATGAAACTGCGATCTAGTGGTAAATATAGTTACTACACACATTACTTACCATACAGTATTTTAATATTTTATTCAAATATTTGCTGTAAGGCGTTTCTATAATCGTGCACACACTATATTACGTGTGCATATGACACATTGAAAGAGAGTCAAAAGTCTTAAGAGAAAAATGTTTCTGTGAAATAATTCCATTGTGTGTTGAATACCTGTCAACGTTCAAGCACCTGGGGTAGGAGGGTGGAGCTTTGAGTACTGTAGCCAATCCCGTTTCTGTATTTCATATAGGGGCGGGCCACACTCAAGTAGGCTACCTAAGCAAACCTTGTATGTACACTGCTACTTCTGGTATGTTGAATTTATATGTTTACTTAGCATTACTAATACAACCTGAATGTCAAAGTAAGGAACGTTTTAGCCTAATTTAAACCGTAAGCAGTTGCTGTACGAAATTGTTGCATCATCATATGTTGGTGTCAATAGCAAGCTTGATTTGTTAGCTAACGTTAGCTTAGCTATGTTATGCTAGCAGTTTGCAATTGAATTACTTTTTTTCTAAAGGTTTGGGGAGATGGCGTCGTTGGCAGCTATAGAGCCAGGGCTAACCCCGGGGACATTACTGAAAGAGGAATCCGTAGTACCAGTTTCTATATTCGCACCGGACTGTGGGGATGACCTTTCAGGGGGAGAGTGCTTCGAAGACGGAGAGAATGTTAACGGCGAGTCCGAGGATCATTTAGACTTTACTAGCAAGGTAGGCCCTGCTCTCGACTCAGCAAAAGCTAGCTACATGGCATATGCATGCGTGGATTTCAATTTTACATCAGCTTGAACAAAAATATGTTGCTATTTTTATGAAAGTGACAATTTTATAATAGCGTTTAATTTGGTTGACGTATGACCGGACACGTATCTTTTCGAGTGACCAGTACCCACCAAAACATGCAATGAATGAATGACACGTATATATGTGCCACTCTGTGTAGACACGACAGTTGGCGAAACAACCAAAGATGATTTAGGCCTGGGCAAGTCCAGTCCTCGGGAGCCTGATTTGGTGTCGCTTTTCCCCCCATCCCTAGCAAACACAGCTGATTTAAACTCATTGCATTCTAAACGGAAGTTTAAACGGAGTCAGGCGTGTTAGCAGGGGCATTGTAACGTCAACAAACGACCCAGGCCTAGCTTCTAGCTACTTGCTTCAATATTTGCATGCTGTCTGTCTGGCCGTTCTGACTTTGTTTTGTTAGTATTATTCTGCCCTGTCCTCTACTGGACATAAACTGTAATGTTACGGTTTTTTTTTATTTACGTTGTAAATTTAGATGCATCACCAAGTCCAGTTTACAATAAAATGTTATTGTAAACACATTCATCTAAGTTTCTGTCAATTTATCAAACAACCGTAACACCAGTGAATGAACCTAAAATATATATTTTCTCTCTTTCCTAGCTGACTCTGGTCAGCCCCACAGGAGAACAGTATGACTCGTTACTACGGCAACTCCGAGAGAGGATGGATGAAGGATGTGGGGAGACCATTTATGTTGTGGGAGTGGGCTCAGGTGAGAAGGGACAACCTACTTTCCTACCTTATTTTCGGTCCATATACCTAAACCACACAACAGAACACATGGTCCTCATGTGTAAACATCTCCAATAAGAACCCAGATCTACGGTGGCCCCCTTACAGAACACAGACCTGATGTGCTTTTTGTCTGTTGTTTAAACACAAACAGATCTGGGACCAGTCAGGCTAGTGTCAACCCCCAAAGCTGGGCACAGTGCGCAGGTTGACTAGGCTACTTGTATTGCCTGGGGTTATTTGGCATGCAGAATTACTTGTAGATCAATGACTGTCAACAGAGTTGGACCGACATGCAGTTCAACACTGAAAGAGAGGGTGCATCAGTTGTCACAATATAAGAGGTATTTTCAGATGGTAGAAAGAATGTATTATAACCCCAAAAAATGTTTTAATGGTTTTCTTGACTGATGCATGCCTACATTTGGATCGGTCTGAGGTCTGTGGAGTGAGGCACTTGTATCTTAAACATTTGAATGGGGAACCGATGCTTATCAGTGAGTGTAACATCCTTAGCCAGTTTAGTCTGAAAAACACTAGCTAACTTGTTTATCCTGATTTAACCCTTTTAATGGTCAGTTGGCAAAACGACAAGCCTCCACCTTCTCAGCTTCTGCTCCATTGTTCCTATAATTTGCCCTAACATTAATGGAACTACTATAGCTACATTAACTGATGTAAACTGGAAATGCAGTCAAGTACCCTGTAATTAAGGCCTTATGTCTGGGTAAAGCCACAAGCATGGGCGTTCTCAGATTAATGGGCAGTGTGGTTAGTGAGTGGCTTTCTATCTCCTTACATCCTCTCCTGCTCCCCCCTCCCCCCCCCTTCTTGATCAGACGGAGGTGACTATGGTCTGGACGAGGGGGACATGGAGGCGTCAGTGGCCACGGTTCAATCCCTGTGTGAGCAGATCGAGGCAGACATGATCCTGCTGAGAGAACGTAGTGACGCAGGGGGGAAAGTACGAGACTACCTCATCCGCCGACGGGTCGGAGAGGAGGACTTCCTGGAAGTGAGGTGAGGAGGGGGGGGGAGTACAAGACTACCTCATCCACCGACAAGTCGAGAATGGGATGCTGGGAGGGGGGGGAGAGAGAGACATTCGTTAATTTATTATTAGGTCTTCTCAGAGGGATGGGGGGAGGGGGGGAGAGAGACATTCGTTAATTTATTATTAGGTCTTATCAGAGGGAGAATGGATGCTGGGAGGGGGGGAAGAGAGACATTTGTTAATTTATTATTGGGTCTTCTCAGAGGGAGAAGAAGTTGGTTTGCTTTCAGGATCAGTGTTCTGCAACATTTGGTGTTGCACATAACAGCTCTCTGTCCTTTAACTTCTCTCTCCCCTTCCCATACAGGGTGGCGGTGGTGGGTAACGTGGATGCCGGTAAGAGCACCCTGCTGGGGGTGTTGACCCACGGGGAGCTGGACAACGGCAGGGGGTTCGCCAGGCAGAAGCTCTTCCGACACAAACATGAGATGGAGAGCGGCAGGACCAGCAGTGTGGGGAACGACATCCTGGGCTTCGACCAGGAGGGACATGTAAGATAATGACTTGGTGTTGACTTAGGAGTCACTAAGGACATTTAAGTTAGATAGGGATGACATAGGCAGGAGATGGAGAGTGACAGGACGAAGCTGACTTAGAGCCTGGTTCATCTTGACCCTAGCGTGTTGTCCAGCACTCTGATTTAAACCAACCTCTCTCGGTCTCTGCTCCTAGGTGGTGAATAAGCCAGACAATCACGGGGGCAGCCTGGACTGGACTAAGATCTGTGAGAGGTCCTCTAAGGTCATCACCTTTATAGATCTGGCCGGCCACGAGAAGTATCTGAAAACCACTGTGTTTGGAATGACCGGACACCTACCAGACTTCTGTATGCTCATGGTGAGATGGGGGTGGTGTGTTTTCGTTCACACATGGTCAGTTGCTTATCACCACAGACATTTACTGTGTCAGTGACTTTCTCTCGCTCACTCTTCTACATCTCTCTCCTTTCCTCTCTCTAGGTGGGCAGTAATGCAGGTATTGTAGGGATGACCAAGGAGCATCTAGGTTTGGCTCTAGCCCTGAATGTACCAGTCTTTGTAGTGGTGACCAAGATAGACATGTGTCCAGCCAACATCCTAGCAGGTGAGAGATGGACTGTGGAACATGGCCCTGTTCAAATCATTAAAACATGATCATTAATCATAGTGAAATGTAACTTCTTTTTTTTTCATTGGAAAAATCCAGGTAGTTCCCCCCATTAGTCTGTTTGGTTAACAAATGAACACAATGTGTGTTAATAATTGTGTGTGTGTTTTCCAGAGACACTGCATCTGTTACAGAGGTTACTGAAGTCCCCAGGATGTAGAAAGATCCCTGTACTGGTTCAAAACAAAGATGACGTTATCGTCACTGCATCCAACTTCAGCTCAGAGAGGTAAATACCAGTGAAGTAACACAAAGTTTCCTTGTGGTGGTTTTGGTCCTTTTCCTGATTTCATCTGAACAGTTTGCCACCTTGTGTGTAAGATGGCGCCGACAGGCATGGCACCTCTGTTCTAGCTCCTAAGCAAGTGTGTGTGTGTGTGTGTGTGTGTGTGATTTCTTACATTATTGGCCCAGAACATTTTTTGTGTTATTACATACAGCCGGAAAACTTTTGGATCTCAGAGCGGCGGTAACTCACCAACGACCCAAACAGATATAAGACTTTTCTGAATTGCATCCTTTGTTTGCAACCCCCAAGGCAACTGAACGCTTCCCAGAGGCTGCTCCAAAACACCACCGGGCAGAAGAGGTGTTTGGAGTGGACTTCTATATTCCGACTCGGGTGGCGTGCACACCATCCACCGATTCCGAGTATATTACACGCTAATGTTCAGTCCCTGGACAATAAAGTAGATGAGCTCAGGGACTGTAACATACTTTGTTTCACGGAATCATGGCTCTCCAGATATACTGTCCTTGTCCATACAGCCAGCTGGGTTCTCAGTACATCGCACAGACAGGAATAAGGAACTCTCCTGGAAGAAGGAAAGGTGGAGGTATATGTTTCATGAGGAGGCGGTGAGGGCCTTGGCGGAGTGGTGCTAGGGAAATCACCTCAATGTCAACAAAACAAAGGAGCTGATCGTTGTCTTCAGGAGACAGGGAGCACACCTCCCATCTACATCAACAGGAACGCAGCAGAGAAGGTGAAAAGCTCTCCCTGCTCTCTGTCGGTTCCTCAGCGTACCCATCACTGACAATCTGAAATGGTCCACCCACACAGATAGTGTGGTGAAGACAGCGCCTCTTCAACCTCAGGAGGCTGAAGAAATTTGGCTTGGTCCCTAAGAACCTCACAGCTGCACTGCCCGCAACCGCAGAGCTCTCCATAGGGTGGTGCGGTCTGCCCAACGCATCACCGGGGAAGCACTGCCTGCTCTCAGGACACCTACACCACCCGATGTCACAGGAAGGCCAAAAAGATCATCAAGGACAACAACCACCCGAGCCACTGCCTGTTCACCCCGCTATCATCCAGAAGGAGAGGTCAGTACAGGTGCATCAAGGCTGGGACCAAGAGACTGAAAAACAGCTTCTATCTCAAGGCCATCAGACTGTTAAACAGCCATCACTAGCTGGCCTCCACCCAGTACCCTGCCTTGAACTTAGTCACTGTCACTAGCCAGCTACCACCCAGTTACTCAACCCTGCACCTTAGAGGCTGCTGCCCTATGTACATAGACATGGAATCACTGGTCACTTTAATAATGTTTACATACTGCTTTACTCATCTCATATGTATTTACTGTATTCTATTCTACTGTATTCTAGTTAATGCCACTCTGACATTGCTCGTCCTAATATTTATATATTTCTTAATTCCATTTTATTTTGAGGTTTGTGTAATGTTGTGAATTGTTAGATATTGCTGCACTGTTGGAGCTAGGAACACAAGCATTTCGCTACACCTGCAATAACATTTGCAAAAAAATGTGTATGTGACCAATAACATTTGAATTGATTTATGGGTAATGTATGTCGCCTTACTCCTCCACTCTTTCCTTCTTCGTCCCATCTTTGTCTTTCTTCCTTTCTCTTCTCCCTGCTCCCCTCTCCCCTCTCCTCTCTCTCTGTGTCTCTCCCTAGGATGTGTCCAATCTTCCAGGTCTCCAATGTAACAGGAGAGAACATGGACCTTCTGAAGATGTTCCTCAACCTACTGTCTTCTAAAACCTCCTATAGAGAAGATGAGCCTGCCGAGTTCCAGATCGATGACACCTACTCAGTACCGGTTAGTCCACACACACACAACCATCAACACCACACACACACACTCTAATCATTTAACAACCTGTGTTGTATTGATGTCTCCTTTCTCTCCTCAGGGTGTGGGCACAGTAGTATCCGGCACTACGTTACGTGGATTGATACGACTGAATGACACGCTGCTGCTCGGCCCAGACCCCCTGGGCAGTTTCCTCTCCATCGCTGTCAAATCTATCCACCGCAAGAGGATGCCTGTCAAAGAGGTCCGGGGGGGACAGACCGCCTCCTTCGCACTCAAAAAGGTGTGTTTTTAGGCATCTGACTGTAAGGCTACAACCACACAGAGACACAATAACACAGATGAAGTCGTACTTGCATTCATAAGTTGTCTGTTTTTGTGTGTCAAAAGATCAGCTCAAGTCAGCGACGTTTGAATAAGTTGCATATGTAAAAAGATGGACAATTTAGGTTTTTTTCTACAGAAAATTCTCTGTTCATAATCCATCAATGGATGACTCCCATTGGAAAAATCCTCAATCGGCACATTTCTGACACAATGTTTGTCCTAATGTTTCTCTCTCTTCCCCTCTTCCCCTCTCCCCCCCGGCCCCTTTTTCACCCCTCTCTCCTCCAGATCAAGCGTTCCTCCATCAGGAAGGGGATGGTGATGATCTCTCCCAGACTAACACCGCAGGCTACCTGGGAGTTCATGGCAGAGATACTGGTCCTGCACCACCCCACCACCATATCACCACGATACCAGGCTATGGGTGAGCGGCTTTCAAACGTCTGGGTGTGTTCATGATTGCTTGTATACTGTGGCAATGCTCAATTTAGCATTAACGTTTCAGCCATATTCATATTAGGTCTTTGTCTCTCCTACAATCACACAAAAAATTAGACAATGGGACACGTCCACAGTTGCTATGCCACTGGTATGTCAATTTGTTATTTTTCTGACTTTCTCTCCCTCAGTGCACTGTGGCAGCATCAGACAGACGGCCACCATTCTGACCATGAACAGAGACTGTCTACGTACCGGGGACAAGGCCTCAGTCCACTTCAGATTCATCAAGACCCCCGAGTACCTCCACACAGACCAGAGACTGGTGTTCAGAGAGGGACGCACCAAGGCTGTGGGCACCATCACCAAGGTATGGGGTTATAACTAGTTGTAAGGGGTTATGAATGGTCATAAGTTTATAAAAGGTCATGGAGCATTAAACCCCTTTAGAGAAACATTTCACAATGTTACAATAACTCAGTCTCTTCACCAGATTTGCCATGTGAGTGTGGTCAAGTGTTATAATGGGTTATGAAGGGCTTATACCTCTTTCTAAAGGGTCCCAGACTACCTCCTAACTAACTCCACCTGTACATGTCTCTCCAGCTGCTCCAGTCAGTCACCAAGGCCCAGCAGGCCAAGATGCAGTCCACGAAGAAGGGCACCACATCAGCCAATGAGGAGGCAGGATCCGCACCGCGGCCCGACAGCCCCAACGCAGGACAGCTACCGGTGAGCTACCGGGGTAGGGAGGGGCTTAGACTGAACAACTGGTGAAGAAAGGGACTACCCTGCGTTCATAACCAAGTGGGAAGGTGGTATTTTCCACATACGACTGGGAAAAATCCACTTGAACGCCCCTCCTACTGGTAATTACTAGTGGGTAACTCTTCTATCATCCCTGAGCTCTGACTTCTCCCACATGCTGACCTCTGTCATCTACTAAGGAAATGATCTATAATGAATTATCTATAATCTTTAATTAATTATCTGTAATCTATTAATATTTGTTTTTAATACGACTTGGTTTACAAGCAAGATTATGGTTGATGCAGCTTGTTGGCCATTAGCCAATCAGCTTTTCTCAACGAGTTCAAAGCACGTGAATGCATCCAACTGGTATTTACGACTTCACAACTGGTAATTAACGCCTTCCCACTTGGTTATGAACGCAGCATTAGACAGAACACTTGGATACAGCCACAACACAGGACAGCTACTGCTGAGCTACCGGGAGGCCGAGGCTTAGAACGAACACCTGGAGGAGGGAGGGGATTAGGTAGAGGGAGGGTCTTGGACAGAGATGTAAGGAGTAGAGCTGACATGATTCCCAATTCTACATGACAGACGATCATCTGTTCTACACAAAATATTTCTAACTAAGGGAGGGGAGAGAACATCCTGGAGTAAGAGGTAATATAATGACTTGCTAGAAGAGGAGGAAAAACTCTCTGCCCTGCTGCATTGTATGCTTTCATGTCTTTAGTGTTGTGTGTGCAGACCTGCCAACATACAGCATTTTGCGTACCAACTATACAATTCTCTGTCCATGTACGAGATCCGAGTTAATAGTACACAGAAATGAATGGGGCCTGATTTTTTTTATTTAACATTTAAATAGAAATTACATCCACTGAGTGAATCTAAGGTCTTGATTCTTGAGCTGCACCACACAGACATGTATGGAGTTTGTGTCAACGGACATGGAGATTAATACATCGTTATTGGACTACAGTTGAAGTCAGAAGTTTACATACACTTAGGTTGGAGTCATTAACTTGTTCTTCAACCGCTCCACAAATTTCTTGTTAACAAACTATAGTTTTGGCAAGTCGGTTAGGACATCTACTTTGTGAAGGACTCAATTTTTCCAACAATTGTTTACAGACAGATTATTTCACTTATAATTCACTGTATCACAATGCCAGTGGGTCAGAAGTTTACATGCACTAAGTTGACTGTGCCTTTAAACAGCTTGGAAAATTCCAGAAAATGATGTCATGGCTTTAGAAGCTTCTGACAGGCTAATTGACATCATTTGAGTCAATTGGAGGTGTACCTGTGGATGTATTTCAAGGCCTACCTTCAAACTCAGTGCCTCATTGCTTGACATCATAGGAAAATCAAAAGAAATCAGCCAAGACCTCAGGAAAAAAAATGTGTAGACCTCCACAAGTCTGGTTCATCCTTGGGCGCAATTTCCAAATGCCTGAAGGTACCATGTTCATCTGTACAAACAATAGTGTTTATACTTGTGTGCTATGGGACCACGCAGCTGTCATACTACGCAGGAAGGAGAAGCGTTCTGTCCCCTAGAGATGAACGTACTTTGGTGCGAAAAGTGCAAAGCAATCCCAGAACAACAGCAAAGGACCTTGTGAAGATGCTGGAGGAAACGGGTACAAAAGTATCTATATCCACAGTAAAACAATTCCTATATCGACATAACCTGAAAGGCCGCTCAGCAAGAAAGAAGCCACTACTCCAAAACCGCCATAATAAAGCCAGACTACGGTTTGCAACTGCACATGGGGACAAAGATCGTACTTTTTGGAGAAATGTCCTCTGATCTGTTGAAAAAAAAAAAAAAGAAAAAAAAAAATGTTTGGCCATAATGACCATCGTTATGTTTGTAGGAAAAAGGGTGAGGTTTGCAAGCCGACGAACAGCATCATGTTGTGGGGGTGCTTTGCTGCAGGGGGGCCTGGTGCACTTCCCAAAATAGATGGCATCATGAGGAAGGACAATTATGTGGATATATTGAAGCAACACCTCAAGACATCAGTCAGGAAGTTAAAGCTTGGTCGCAAATGGGTCTTCCAAATGGACAATGCCCCCAAGCGTACTTCCAAAGTTGTGGCAAAATGGCTTAAGGACAACAAAGTCAAGGTATTGGAGTGGCCATCACAAAGCCCTGACCTCAGTCCTATAGAAAATGTGTGGGCAAGCAAGGAGGCCTACAAACCTGACTCAGTTACACCAGCTCTCAGGAGGAATGGGACAAAATTCACCCAATTTATTGTGGGAAGCTTGTAGAAGGCGTCCCGAAAAGGTTTGAACCAAGTTAAACAATTTAAAGGCAATGCTACCAAATACTGAGTGTCTGTATACTACTGACCAAGTAATGAAATAAATAAAAGCGCTAAAATAAGTCCTCCCTCTCCCATGCAAGTCCTGCCTCCCCAGCTCCTCATTGGTTTATAGAAGCAGGTACCCACGTGCAATTTCCTCATTGGTTATACCCACGTGGGTGATTGAAAGACGAACTAACTAGCTAAATTGCCATCAATGTTTTAATGCTTATCGACCTGTTCCCAAATGAATGTAATTGGTTTAGAGTATTATTTTGGGGACGGGTCGAAAAGCATTAAACATTGATGGCAATTTAGCTAGCTAGCTTGCACTTGCTAGCTATTTTGTCCTATTTAGCTAGCTTGTTGTTGCTAGCTAATTTGTCCTGGGATATAAACATTGTTGTTATTTTACCTGAAATGCCCAAGGTCCTCTAATCCACAGATAAAACAGTCTACCGAATTGCCTCCTTCCAGGCCTTTTCTTCTC
Source organism: Salmo trutta (assembly GCF_901001165.1). Taxonomy (NCBI): domain Eukaryota; kingdom Metazoa; phylum Chordata; class Actinopteri; order Salmoniformes; family Salmonidae; genus Salmo; species Salmo trutta. Next base: position 76,440,210 of record NC_042970.1, on the reverse strand, counting down.
TTGACTTTATATTGCGATTGTCAACTTTCATAAATTAGGTGCATTACCGGCACTGACCTCGTTCATCTTTCAGTCACCCGCGTGGGTATAACCAATGAGGAGATGGCATGTGGGTAGCTGCTTCTATAAACCAATGAGGAAAGAGGAGATGGGAGAGGCAGGACTTGCAGCGCGATCTGCGTCAGAAACAGAACTGACTTCTATTTTAGCCCTTGACAACGCAGACGCTCGCGTGCAGTGTGGGTGCAATAATTGAATAAGTATGTCTAAATTTATTATGCAACGTGAACAGTGTAGTCAGCCAGTTAGATGCCATTTGCCATCAGGTCCAAAGAAGAAAAAGCCTGGAAGGAGGAGAGATGACTAGAAACGATTCAGTTGACTATTTTATGTGTGGATTAATTGTCGGAGTAGAGGACCTTGTGCATTTCAGGTAAATAACAACTAAACGTTTATATCCCAGGACAAATGAGCTAGCTAAATTTCCATAAATGTTTAATGCTTTTCGACCTGTCCCCAAATTAATATAATTGGTTCGGCGTTTGTTTTAATATTTCAACCTGCCTTTGGTGTGGGGGGGGGGGCAAAATCAATTTGCTCAGACATGCTGAGTGCCCTCGTTACCAATATGGTTTCAATGATTGCCAGAGGAACTGTTTGCCACAAAGAGGTCTACCCTGATGCCCTGCTGCGTAAGGCTAAATCTAACCCCAATTTGGCGCGTGCTTATGCTACTCTAAAATATGCCGTGCGCGTATGGTACTCTAAAAGTTGGACAGGGTTGGCATGTGTGTGTTGTAACAGCAGCTTTCTTCTCTGTTCCAATATGCTGGCTAATCTCTCTTCCGATGCCCCTCCATCTCGTTTCTCTCTTTCTTAATCCCGCGCTTTTGATTGTTCATCACCCTGTCTTTCACAATCCCTATTTTTTTTCCGAATGCCCTCCCTTTCCTTGACCCTCACACTCGTCTGCCAATATCCCTCTCTTCCGCTCTCAATTTTCATTCCACTTACATCTTTCCTCCTCATCCCACTTTCGTTCACTCCTCTCCTCCATTATCGTCGGACCCATCACTCGTTCCTTTCATCTTTCCTGACCTCCGTCCATTAAACTTGTCTCCCCGTCCCCTCCTTAACACTTCCCCCACCCGTCACTCTTTCGTTCTCCTTCACTCTCTCTCTCCCTCCGCCTGTCTTGTTGGCTGTCTGCGTCAGACAGTGGGGGAGGAGGAGACGCTATGTAAAGACGGCAACAGAGAGAACCAGGTAAACGGAACGAGGGAAGGAAACACCAGTGCCATTTGTCTTAAAGAAGTACTGCCATGACTTTCATTTATCCCAACACTAAAGAGTGTTTTCCTGTGCACGCCTGAACTTTGACTTCTAAAAGTACTAAAAAGGTTATTTACTTGAATGAAAACATTAAAATGACGTTTAGGCCTGAACTAATGTTGTGTAATAAAAAAACTATTTTCAATGAGAATTTGTCTATTCTCATTTTTAAAGTCAAATATTATCTAAAAGTTACAGGTGGTCGTAAATTGTGTGCTTGGCTTAACATTTAGTAACACTTGTTCTGTTGTGACTGTTCTCCTCCAGCCCAAGTCAGGAGGTGGAGGCAGGAGGAGAGGGGGTCAGAGACACCGAGGAAAAGCCCTGAACAGCACAGCATCACCAACATCACAACACACACCAGCTGCAGCAGGAGTGGGCACCACTGCCTAACCCCTCCACCATCTTCTCTTCTTCCTCTCTCTATACTCACCTCTACATCCTCCTCCTCTACATCCTCCTCCTCTACATCCTCCTCCTCTACATCCTCCTCCTCTACATCCTCCTCCTCTACATCCTCCTCCTCTACATCCTCCTCCTCTACATCCTCCTCCTCTACATCCTGTTTTGTAATCGTTCTTCTTCCAATTGGGGGAGAAGGAATGAATGTAGCAAAGAAAAGGAGGACTAGAAGTGAAACATGCATTAATCCTAAATGATACAGCTTAACATGTACATCCTAGTTAGATCACCATTACAGAGTAGTTCTAGAACATCGTTAAATGTCACTATGGGTTCTATGGCAACTAACGACTGAACTGGCCCCTGGAATATAGCAGAAAGAAACAGTTTATTCAATCTAACAGACACGGTATAGTAATAGAAACAAACAAGGTTTAGTTTTATTACAGATTCATTATGTAGACAGGAAAGAAATGGTGTTGTTCAGGCACACAGATCTAACTGTTGTCTTAAGGGGTCGTCATCCAGTCTAATAATAACTGACTCAAGATTCAATCTAACAGGAAATAAATGGCGTAGTTCACAAGGTTTAGATGAAATCTAACAGACCGGACCTGGCATAGGAGTCTCAAGGTTTAGATTTGTTATTCGATTCATCATTATTTAGACACAAGGTTTCCACTCAATCTAATAGAACAGTATACAGTGGGGGGGAAAGTATTTGATCCCCTGCTGATTTTGTACGTTTGCCCACTGACAAAGAAAGGATCAGTCTATAATTTTAATGGTAGGTTTATTTGAACAGTGAGAGACAGAATAACAACAAAAAAATCCAGAAAAACGCATGTCAAAAATGTTATAAAATGATTTGCATTTAATGAGGGAAATAAGTATTTGACCCCTCTGCAAAACATGACTTAGTACTTGGTGGCAAAACCCTTGTTGGCAATCACAGAGGTCAGATGTTTCTTGTAGTTGGCCACCAGGTTTGCACACATCTCAGGAGGGATTTTGTCCCACTCCTCTTTGCAGATCTTCTCCAAGTCATTAAGGTTTCGAGGCTGACGTTTGGCGACTCGAACCTTCAGCTCCCTCCACAGATTTTCTATGGGATTAAGGTCTGGAGACTGGCTAGGCCACTCCAGGACCTTAATGTGCTTCTTCTTGAGCCACTCCTTTGTTGCCTTGGCTGTGTGTTTTGGGTCATTGTCATGCTGGAATACCCATCCGTGACCCATTTTCAATGCCCTGGCTGAGGGAAGGAGGTTCTCACCCAAGATTTGACAGTACATGGCCCTGTCAAATGATGAGGTGAAGTTGTCCTGTCCCCTTAGCAGAAAAACACCCCCAAAGCATAATGTTTCCACCTCCATGTTTGACGGTAGAGATGGTGTTCTTGGGGTCATAGGCAGCATTCCTCCTCCAAACACGGCGAGTTGAGTTGATGCCAAAGAGCTCCATTTTGGTCTCATCTGACCACAACACTTTCACCAGTTGTCCTCTGAATCATTCAGATGTTCATTGGCAAACTTCAGACGGGCATGTATATGTATTCTTGAGCAGGGGGACCTTGCGGGCGCTGCAGGATTTAAGTCCTTCACGGCGTAGTGTGTTACCAATTGTTTTCTTGGTGACTATGGTCCCAGCTGCCTTGAGATCATTGACAAGATCCTCCCGTGTAGTTCTGGGCTGATTCCTCACCGTTCTCATGATCATTGCAACCCCACGAGGTGAGATCTTGCATGGAGCCCCAGGCCGAGGGATATTGACAGTTCTTTTGTGTTTCTTCCATTTGCGAATAATCGCACCAAATGTTGTCACCTTCTCACCTAGCTGCTTGGCGATGGTCTTGTAGCCCATTCCAGCCTTGTGTAGGTCTACAATCTTGTCCCTGACATCCTTGGAGAGCTCTTTGGTCTTGGCCATGGTGGAGAGTTTGGAATCTGATTGATTGATTGATTGCTTCTGTGGACAGGTGTCTTTTTTTTACTGCTGCGGTTAGGAGCACTCCCTTTAAGAGTGTGCTCCTAATCTCAGCTCGTTACCTGTATAAAAGACACCCGGGAGCCAGAATTTTTTCTGGTTGAGAGGGGGTCAAATACTTATTTCCCTCATTAAAATGCAAATCAATTTATAACATTTTTGACATGCGTTTTTCTCTTTATTTTTGTTATTCTGTCTCTCACTGTTCAAATAAACCTACCATTAAAATTATAGACTGATCCTTTCTTTATCAGTGGGCAAATGTACAAAATCAGCAGGGGATCAAAAACTTTTTTCCCCCCACTGTAGGTGTAGTTCAGACACGGGATAGGCCTACCTAACCAACCCCAAGGACAATGTTCACTAGGCTCATACACTGCCATCTGACTATACATAAAACAGTGGTTCTCAAACATTTGGATCAGGACTCACTGTAGGTCACGTTTTGTTCTATTTTTGCCCTGGCTGTATTTAAATAGGAAAAACAACTAATTTGGGCCTTGGAAAACCTGCTATACAGAACCAATGATTTAGATATGTGTGCCTTTTTATGTCTGCCCCCAAAAGAAGCATTGAGTAGAAACTATGAAAGCTGTGTGGTTTTTAAAATAATAGATTTTGGTCTTGGAGAAATTAAGTGAGCTACATTGTTCAAATGGATGCAAAGTTCGTTCAAAGTTCTGTTCATCTTTTGCAGTCAGAAATGTTGACGTGTAACTTAAAAACACAGACAGCATATCTGTTCTATAATTAATTTCAATAGATTTGGGAATCGTTGCTCAGCTACCCATGTAGCGTGTTCTGTGTTGGATTATTTATTTGGCTTTCATAGATGAAAGGGTTTGGAAAATCCAAGAAGGCTAATACGGCTTAAAAGTATTTCAGGAGGATTTAGAAGTTTTCCATGTTATCCTCAATACCCTCTCAAGGACATTGTTTGAGCCCAAAAATGCAGGCGGAATAGTAGTTTTAAGATTTGTTGTTTTATTCAGTTTCTAGTCATGCACACCTTCTATAAGATTTGTTGGAGGAATTAGGGTTTTTGGGATTGAAGGTTTAGGTTAAGCCATTTCCATACTTGATATGATTTCAAATAAAAAAAATCTATGCTTTGATATGGTTTTATCAGGTGGTGTGAGCATTTTTATTTTGAGTTTGTATTGGGACAGGTTTCAGTGGTGGAAGGCTTGAATTGGTTACCACCAGGTAGAAGTTATACTTTAGTACAGATCTAGGATCAGTTTATCCAGCCACAGATGTTTATCCTGAAGTATTAGAGGTGGAAACAACTGACCTTAGATCAGGTCTAAAGGTAACCTAATTTTATTTCTTATTCTCTGCTTTTATGATGGATGTTGATCTCAGTACATTCAACAACCTTTTTTTCTTTTCTTTTTTAGCTAATATTAGTGTATACATTTATTTTTGAATGGACTGAGCAACACATTTTTGTGTATGCATCTTATGTACAAAAAGGAACGTTGCGCCGGAAAAAAAGAAAGCCGTTTAACTTAACACAGTGGTGCCAGTTTGTTGTAAATCCTTTTAAATAAAGCTGTTTCAGAGTATCAACATGTTGTCTGGTCATATTTTGTCAATACTGGGCCTTCTAGGGAGTGTGTATCACCTGGCTGCCAGCACTTCTATAAGGGGCCAGTTCACATTCCGATGCTAGTGCTGTTCTAGGATCAGGTCTCCCCCTTTCCATGTAATCTTAATGATTGTGCTCTAAAAGGCAAACAGATCTTAGATCAGCACTCTTACTCTAAGCTTTATGAATACGGTAGTGGTCTATGCTGAGGCCTTGGTTTAGAGAAAGCACTGAGAGAGTTGTAAGGTTGAGTGACGAGGGTTACTGTTCCTTTCTAGGTGAAACGAGGACAGAGAAACCGCTGACTTCAGTCGTGAGTTTTGCAAGTGTGGAAGTACACTGCATACAGATTGTCAATCACTAACACACACACACTTCAGTTGTATTTGAAACAGTGATAACAAGGGGATATGGCTTTGATATGATTAAGGAGTTTATTCAGGCCACTGCAGATTTATTGTCTTCACATCAAATGCTTTATGAAGCCAATAATAACCGAACCGGATGCAGCCAGAAATTGCTGTCTACGTTTGAGTAAATGGGAGGCCTTTTCAAATAATGCTGTCGCACAGTAAAGTGAGTTGGAGCGAGAGAGAGCGGGAGAGGTGGGGTGAGAGTACTGAAACACACACCACGACCTTGGAGCGCCCGCTCGCTGCTGCGTTCATCAAATCACTCATCGATCCATGGCTTTGCATTAAAAAGAGATTTTCCATTTCATACTGGAGTGGTGAAAGCTGAGCTTTGAAAACAGGGTAAGAGGTTCACTATGAAAAATCTATTATTGACCTGCTACTCTGAAACAAACGTTCAGAGAGAATTCCAGGACCACGGAGCTAAGTAACTAAAACTATTTCTACCATGACCTGTTCTCATTTTTGGTACTGTTAGAAGCAAATGAGAATGGGACCGTAATTGATATTTATTTACCGACCTGACTAAAAAAGAACGGAGATAAAATGGTATTTTACCCAATGTGGCCTTATAAATCAGTGTATACCAGTGTTTAAGCCTACGCAAGGTCAATGACAACCAGCCAACGGCGCTGTAGAGATCACAATGATGTGTTAGACGTTTCTGATTTGTAATGAACCTGAGGGCTGCATGATACACTGAATCAAGTGCTCTCAGGCTAGTGGTTGTGCCCTGCATATATATATATAACATTACTAAAATCTAAAACCGCCAGTAATGTACATCGTACCAGCTCCTTCCTGGCCTCAAAAGAAAAACAAGCCTTATGCCGATAATAAAAACCTATTCTCAGCTTGAGCTTCCTTATCAAGTTCTCTACATGCACAGTGAAGCTCAGCTTATCATCAACCCACACACCCAAATATTTGTACACTTTAACTTGCTCTATAGTATGTCCAGCCAATGTAGCAATGACATGATTAGTAACATGCCTGGCATTTGAAAATGCCATGCATTTTGTTTTATCTGAATTTAGAACCAGCTTTAAATCATACAGATTCTGTTGTATGATATTAAATGCTCTTTGGGCATTTTCAAAAGCTAAAGATAAACTACTACCACTTGAATAAAGAACAGTATCATCTGCATAAAAATGAACATCTGCTTTTTCAATAAGATCCCCAATGTTGTTGATATCCAAAATGAACAACAGTGGGCCCAAAATAGAACCCTGAGCACACCTCTATGGACTCAGATTTACAACCATCCTCCATTACACATTGTGTACGATTTGATAGGTAATTTAATTGGTATGTAAATTGTATGTTCCTTTTGATGGCATAATAGAATGCCCTTCTTGCCTTGTCTCTCAGATTGTTCACCTCTTGTGTAGGTTACCTGTGGTGCTGATGTTTAGGCCAAGGTATGTATAGTTTTGTGTGTGCTCTAGGGAAGTGCTGTCTAGATGGAATTTGTATTTGTGGTCCTGGCGACGGGACCTTTTTTCGAACACCATTATTTTGGTCTTACTGAGAGTTACAGACTGTTCTAGTGCCCGCACCAATTCATTGATATATATGTTGAAGAGGGTGTGGCTTAAGCTTAATCCCTGTCTCACCCCACGGCCCTGTGGGAAGAAATGTCTTTGTTTTGGGCCTTTTTTTAACCACACACGTGTTGTTTGTGTACATGGATTTTATAATGTTGTATGTTTTTCCCCCAACACCACTTTCCATCAATTTATATAGCAGACCCTCATGCCAAATTGAGACAAAGGCTTTTTTGAAATCAACAAAGCGTTTGAAGACTTTGCCTTTGTTTTGGTTTGTTTGTTTGTCAATTAGAGTGTGCAGGGTGAATATTTGGTCTGTTGTACGATCATTTGGTAAAAAGACGATTTTACATTTGCTTAGTACATTATTTTCACTGAGGAAATGTACAAGTCTGCTGTTAATGATAATGCAGAGGATTTTCCCAAGGTTGCTGTTGACACATATCCCACGGTAGTTATTAGGGTCAAATTTGTCTCCACTTTTGTAGATTGGTGTCACACCCTGGCCATAGAGAGGTTTTTGTTCGCTATTTTGGTTAGGCCAGGGTGTGACTTGGGTGGGCATTCTATGTCCTTTTATCTATGTTTTCTATTTCTTTGTTTTGGCCGGGTATGGTTCTCAATCAGGGACAGCTGTATATCGTTGTCTCTGATTGGGAGCCATACTTAGGCAGCCTGTTTTCCTTTGGGTTTTGTGGGTGGTTACTTTCTGTTTTGTTGAACTTGACGGAACTGTTGGTCGTGTTGTTATTTTGTTTAAAGTGTTCTCAGTAAATAAATTAATGATGAGCACTCACCACGCTGAGCTTTGGTCTACTCCTTGCAACGGCCGTTACAATTGGTGTGATCATTCCTTGGTTCCAAATATTGGGGACGATGCCAGAGCTAAGGATGATGTTAAAGAGTTTTAGTATAGCCAATTGGAATTTGTTGTCTGTATATTTTATCATTTCATTGAGGATACCATCAACACCACAGGCCTTTTTGGGTTGGAGGGTTTTTATTTCATACTGTAGTTCATTCAAGATAATTGGAGAATCCAGTGGGTTCTGGTAGTCTTTAATAGGTGATTCTAAGATTTGTATTTGATCATGTATATGTTTTTACTGTTTGTTCTTTGTTATAGAGCCAAAAAGATTGGAGAAGTGGTTTACCCATACATCTCCATTTTGGATAGATAATTTGTTGTGTTGTTGTTTGTTTAGTGTTTTCCAATTTTCCCAGAAGTGGTTAGAGTCTATGGATTCTTCATTGAGCTGATTTTTGACGTGCTGTTCTTCTTTTTCCGTAGTGTATTTCTGTATTGTTTTAGTGATTCACCATTGTGAAGGCGTAGACTCAGATTTTATGGGTCTCTATGTTCTTGGTTGGACAGGTTTCTCAATTTATTTTTTAGATTTTTTCTTCATCAAAACATTTGTCATTGTTGTTCATTTTCTTCGGTTTTCTGTTTGAGATTTTTAGATTTGATAGGGAAGCTGAGAGGTCAAATATACTGTTAAGATTTTTTACTGCCAAGTTTACACCTTCACTATTACAGTGGAACGTTTTGTTCTGGAAGTTGTTTAAAAGGGATTGAATTTGTTGTAGCCTAATTGTTTTTTGGTAGGTTTCCACCCTACATTCCATCTATAGCATTTCTTAATATTACTCAGTTGCTTTGGCTTTGATGCCTCATGATTGAGTATTGCTCTGTTCAAGTAGACTGTGATTTTGCTGTGGTCTGATAGGGGTGTCAGTGGGCTGACTGTGAACGCTCTGAGAGACTCTGGGTTGAGGTCAGTGATAAAGTAGTCTCCAGTACTACTGCCAAGAGATGAGCTATAGGTGTACCGACCATAGGAGTCCCCTCAAAGCCTACCATTGACTATGTACAGAGCTGCAGGAGTTGTGACCTGTTTTTGTTGGTTATGTTGTCATAGTTGTGCCTAGGGGGGAATATGGTGGAGGGAATGCTGTCATCTCCAGACAGGTGGTTGTCCCCCTGTGTGCTGAGGGTGTCAGGTTTTTGTCCGGTTCTGGCATTTAGGTCACCACAGACTCGTACATGTCCCTGGGCCTGGAAATGATTGATTTCCCCCTCTAGGATGGAGAAGCTGTCTTCATTAAAGTATGGGGATTCTAGTGGGAGGATATAGGTAGCACACAGGAGGACATTTTTCTCTGTTATGATCATTTCCTTTGAATTTCTAGCCAAATGTAAAATGTTCCTGTTTTGATTAATTTATCAAATCAAATTGTATTAGTCATATGCACCGAATAGAACCGGTGTAGACCTTAGTGAAATTCTTACTTACGAGCCCCTAAAAAATACGCATAAGATTAAGAGAAGTCATTAAAGAGCAGCAGTAAAAAATAACAATATATACAGGGGGGTGCCGGTTAGTTGAGGTAGTATGTACATGTAGGTAGAGTTATTAAAGTGACTATGCACAATGACAACAGAGAGGGGAGGGGCAATGTGAATAGCCTGGGTAGCCATTTGACTAGATGTTCAGGAGTCTTATGACTTGGGGCTAGAAGCTGTTTAGAAGCCTCTTGGACCTAGACTTGGCACTCCAGTGCCGCTTGCCGTGCAGTAGCAGAGAGAACAGTCTATGACTAGGGTGGATGGAGTCTTTGACAATGTTTAGGGCCTTCCTCTGACACCGCCTGGTATAGAGCTCCTGGATGGCAGGAAGCTTGGCCCCAGTGATGTACTGGGCCGTACGCACTACTCTCTGTAGTGCCTTGTGGTCGGAGGGCTAGCAGTTGCCATACCAGGGAGTGGTGCAATCAGTCAGGATGCTCTCGATGGTGCAGCTGTAGAACGTTTTGAGGTTCTGAGGACCCATGCCAAATCTTTTCAGTCTCCTGGGGGGAATAGGTTTTGTCGTGCCCGCTTCACGACTATTGAACGCCGTTTGGGTCTTAAAGCACGTGGTCAAAACGCGATCTTTTTAATGCTACGTGTGTAAACAGGTGCACGCTTTAAATTAACGTCTTCACGCACTACATTAACGCCTACAAGGGTCAAATAAGCACGTGCAAATGTGCTTGCAGGCGGTTCAACATGTGCTAAATAAATGGCTGCAAGCGGTCCTGCACGCTTCAAGTTATCTCCTACAGCTGCTAAATATACACCTACACACGCTAACTTAACGTGTTCCTTAATAAGCTAATTGTACTAGCCAATATCCCTAGCTCCTCCTTTCAACCAGATTTCACAGTTTGAAGGAACTTCCTTTTCCACTGCAAGCAGAGTTTGAACCTTTACAAGATAAAGGTTTTGTCTTTGAAATTTGTTGTTACTGAATCGTAAAGTTTATCAGCTAGTTTACAGTGGAAGGATCTGTTTCTCATCACTGGCTATAAAATTCAGCTAACATTAATCTAGCACCAGGATCAGCAGTGCTTAACATAAACTAAGTCAGATATTTTGCTAGCTAATTTAGCTAACGTCGGTAGCCTCGATTCCCGGCTATATCATATCGTTAGCCTCAAATTTTGCCCGGTCATACTGCTAGCCGCAGTGAACGGTACCGTCTTGTGTTTTATTAAAAGCCCTGCTGAAAAACATGTAACTATAACAGCCACGGAAAGACATTGGACTGTGTTAATACTATCAAGGTAAATTAACTTACATACTAGCAAGATTGTTGCATGCATGCAGGGCCAGGCATACATAGGTTAGACAACGGAGATGCTCAAAATCCTGGTAGTTCTCTATTTTTGACTGTTGTCTTTATTTATGCTTTATCATTGACTTAAGGAAGACAAGCTACCTACATGTGACTTATCGGCTAGTACTGAAGCAGGACATGTTTTTGAGTTACGTTTTTAGCCCAAAGCCTTGTATTTAAGCAAAACAACTGTAGATGGGCAACTTCTTCAGACTGACTGGCTTTCATTTCAATGCTAGCGTTAGCCGCGCTAGCTCGCGATTAGCAGGAAGACGCAGAAAAGCTCACAAAGCAAATTTGGCTAGTGACAACCTTGTAAAACCTTTGCTAACATCTAACGTTACATGTCAGCTTTCGAACAGAGTAGACTAATGTGCACGTTCACTTTTGAATATATTCCATCGAAGCTTTAGGGTAAAATAACTTCAGGCATATAACCAGTACAGCTTGAAAGGAATAGGGTTCCCATTCCTTCTGCTTTATTCCCATTCCTTCTGCTTTATTTTCACACAATTGTGTCTTGCAGAAGGGAACCAGTTACTTCGCTCAAAGTCCCACTTGTGCTTCTCCACTACCCACAAACCTGCTGCATCACGACCTATGTACCAACTAGAGTGTCTTATTGCCATAACACATGTAAATGAAATGTCCATATTTACTGTAAGATTTATTTATGATAACATTGCACATATTGTAACATAGTCCCTTGACATACATAATTTAACTATTTTGCATAATGCTCAGATTACCCACTAAGAAATCATACATTTATTTAAATATTAAAGCTGTATTATGTATTACTGTGTCCAATTGATTCTGGTTGGTTGTAATGTTTTTTGAAAACTTTCACTACACAACTTTTTTTTGCTGATGGACAATCCTGTCAAACTTTCATAACATCAATTAACATTGGCTGCAGTATTCCGAACTTACTAGGTGGTCATGCCATAAACGTTTTGGATAATTCCCCTTAAATTAATTATTTAAATCAAATCAAATTGTATTTGTCACATGTGCCAAATACAACAGGTGTAGACCTTACAGTGAAATGCTTCCTTACAAGCCCTTAACCAACAGCGCAGTTAAAAAAAAGAAAAGCAAATAATTAAAGAGCATCAGTAAAATAACTGTTGGCATGTGGACTAATATGTTGTTGAGTTGTGTTCTTACACTGGTACAGTCATGCCATATGAGAGATGTATGACTGCGCATGTGCGAAAATAAATAAAGTGCATTTTCCCCGTTCTGGTTAAGACACCAATGATGAACATGTGTGTTTATTCCTCCGTTAAGTAAACCGGTATTCCTGTCCTGAAGATGTCAGCACCAACAGGTTATGGGCCCAGGAGGGAACATGGAAGCCGATGGAATAGATTATATTTCGACGGAGATGAAAAAAACTACGAGTTATGGGAGACAAAGTTTTTGGGGCACTTGCGTTTGCTTGGGCTAAAGGCCGCCATATTGAGCGTGGATGAAGATGAAGAAGACAGAGAGAAAAATGAAGAAGCCTACGCCGAATTGATACAGGTTTTGGATGATAAAAGCCTTTCCCTGATAATGAGAGAAGCAGCAGATGATGGGAGAAAAGCGTTGAAGATATTGAGGGAACATTATGCAGGTAAAGGGAAGCCACGTGGGATTAGCCTCTACACTGAACTAACTTCTCTTCAGAAAGCCGCTGACGAAAGTGTTACGGACTATATCATTCGTGCTGAGACGGCTATTACAGCACTGAGAAATGCTGAAGAGACTTTAAGTGACGGGCTGTTGATTGCAATGATTCTGAAAGGTTTGCCCGAATCATTTAAGCCGTTTGCCATCCACATAACGCAGAGTGACGAGCCGACAACTTTTGGCAAGTTCAAAACCAAGTTGAGGAGCTATGAAAGCACCGAGAAGTTTAGCGCCATTTCCACTGACGACAACGTGATGAAGGCAAGTAACATTAAAGTTAGCTGGCCAAGAGGGAGAGATAAAGGGACCGAGATAACCTGCTTCAACTGTGGCCAGAAAGGGCACAAGGCCCGGGAATGTACCGTTACTGGAGAGCGCAAAGAACGGAGACAGTGGTGTAGTTTTTGCAAGAGCTCCACTCATACTGACGCAAATTGCAGACGAAAAAGAAGAGACAATGTGAAACAAGCAACAGATGCTGAAAGCCACACATTTGCATTCAGAATAAGTGACTGTCAGGTTAGTGGACTGAAACAGAAAGGGCTGATGGTTGATACGGGAGCAACGTCACATATAGTCACGGACATCGGGAAGTTTAAGGAGTTTGACGAGACTTTCAAACCGGAAAAACATTCCGTGGAGCTGGCTGACGGAACAAGAACGAATGGTGTCGCGGAGGTTTACCTGAGAGACAACACGGGTCGTCGGGTAAAAACAACGCTGATGAAGGCGCTGTACGTGCCGTCGTTTCCACAGGACATTTTCTCTGTTAAAGCAGCGACAGCCAACGGAGCTTCAGTCAACTTTCGACAGGGGTGTAACAAGCTCATCCACAAGAACGGTACCACTTTTGACATCGAGGAGTACGATAGACTTTACTATCTTAACACTGTAAGTGATGAATATGATGATGGATGTCATGGGTGCTATGATATTCACACATGGCACAAAATTCTTGGACACTGTAATTTTGAGGATGTGTCAAAGTTAGAAAATGTGACAGAGGGAATGAAAATCACAGGTAAGATTGACAAATCTACCCTCAACTGTGAAATCTGCACTCAGGGAAAATTTGTTCAGAGCAGAAACAGAGAGCCTGATGAAAAAGCAAAAGCGGCTCTTGAGCTTGTGCACACTGATTTGGCTGGCCCTATTGAGCCAGAGGCGAAAGATGGGTTCAGATATACTCTAGCATTTACGGATGATTATTCAGGGGCCGTTTTTGTGTATTTCCTAAAAGCAAAGAGTGATACTGTAAAAGCTACTGAGAAGTTTATTGCTGATGTGGCCCCTTATGGGAAAATAAAGTGTGTCACGTCAGATAATGGCACAGAATTCACAGCCAAAGAGTTCCAGTCACTGCTCAGTAAGAACGCCATAAGACATGAAACTTCAGCCCCTTACTCACCCCACCAAAATGGGACGGCTGAGAGAAATTGGAGAACACTGTTCGAAATGGCAAGATGCATGCTACTTGAAAGCAACCTACCAAAGAACTTGTGGACATATGCTGTAATGACTGCTGCAGTAATTCGCAATAGGTGTTACAATAAGCGTGTAGGACAGACTCCACACTACATGTTTACTGGGAGAAAGCCTGATCTTTCAAAGATGAAATAATTTGGATCTGTTTGCTATGCATATAGACAGAACAAGAAAAAGTTAGACTCAAGATGTGAAAAGGGTATTTTTGTCGGGTATGATAAAAATAGTCCAGCATACCTAGTCTACTACCCAGACACTGGGAAAGTTCTTAAAAACAGATTAGTCATTTGTGTTACAAAAGGTGTAGTCGAACACCAAACTCAGACAGATTTGGAAATCAGTGATGATTTTCATGGGGAGAGATTTGAAAACCCCATGCCGAAAGCCAAGATGGCAGATCAAAACTCAGAAGAGACACAAGATGTGCAAATTGAGACATCAGATGGTCAGAGTCCACGCTATCCAGACAGAGCGAGGAAGAAACCCCAGTACTTAAAAGACTATGAGTGTAAAGTGGAATGTGATGACCAGATACCACCTAGTGTTGACTACTGCTACAGAGTAATGTGCAATGCACCACAAACCTTCAAAGAAGCAATGATTTCACCAAAATCAGAGATTTGGGCTACTGCTATGAAGGAGGAGATGGATTCCCTTAGGGAAAATGATACATTCACATTAACCACACTGCCAGAGGGTAAAAATGCAGTGGGGGGCAGGTGGGTCTATGCGGTCAAAAACAATTCAGATGAGACTGAGACATACAAGGCAAGATATGTTGCAAAGGGGTATAGTCAAGTGGCAGGAATAGACTATAAGGAGACTTTTTCTCCAACTGCAAATATGACATCAGTACGCTGTTTGATGCAGCTAGCAGCTCAGTATGACTTAGAGTTACATCAGATGGATGTCAAAACAGCATATCTACATGCTCCTATTGACTGTGAAGTGTACATGGAGCAACCAGAGGGTTTTGAAGTCAGGTCAGATACAGGTGAGCAACTAGTCTGCAAACTGAACAAGTCACTGTACGGCCTGAAACAGTCAGGAAGGAACTGGAACAAAATGTTGCATGATCACCTTAGTGAAAATGGTTTTACACAGAACCCAGCTGATCACTGTGTTTATAACAAACAAACTGCAACAGAAAGGATCATTTTGATAATTTGGGTCGATGATCTAATTATCGCTGCTAGTGATAGTGACTCACAAGTGTAAAAGAAATGTTAAGTGAAAAATTTAAGATGAAAGATCTTGGGAGGCTTGGACATTTCCTAGGCATTGATTTTACACAAAGTGAAGGGAAAATAACGATGAACCAAACAAGGTACATAACCAAGATACTGGAAAGGTTTGGTATGTCAGACTGTAAAACAAGGTCAACACCATGTGAACAAAAACCAAACTTTGATGGTGATGGTGAACTTATTGATTCGAAAAGGGTATCGTGAAGTGATAGGCAGCTTGATATATGTAATGACATGTACAAGACCGGATATCAGTTGGATTGTCAGCAAGCTGTCACAATACCTATCAGAACCAAAAGAGCAACACTGGATAACAGCTAAACATGTGTTGAGGTACTTGAAGGGAACAATGAATCAGGAGTTGTGTTACAAAAAGGGGGTGGAAAAACTCAACCTCATAGCATATAGTGATGCTGATTGGGCAGCAGATCAAAGTGACAGACGAAGCATAACAGGGTATTGTTTTAGTTTAACTAAATGTGGACCTGTCATTTCATGGAGGTCTAAGAAGCAGCCAACAGTAGCTTTATCTACATGTGAAGCAGAGTACATGGCACTGGCTGCTACTACACAAGAAAGTTTGTACCTTGTACAGTTATTGGGCGAGATGGATAGTGAGTGCCAATATACACCAGTAACAACCAGTGTTTCGTCAGAGATGTAAACATGTCGACATCAGATATCATTTCATTCGATCTGCACTCAGTGATGGTAAAATAAGTATTGAATATTGTCCAACGGCAGACATGGCTGCAGATGTTTTGACTAAACCTGTAACGAAGTTCAAAAATGAAAAATTCTTGGGTTACATGTTTGGAATATAAACTGACATTTGTGAGATGAATAACTGTAAGCTAAATGTGTTGATAAAGTTAGGTTGAATACGACTTGTACAGCATAAGAGCAAGTGGGGGTGTTGGCATGTGGACTAATATGTTGTTGAGTTGTGTTCTTACACTGGTACAGTCATGCCATATGAGAGATGTATGACTGCGCATGTGCGAAAATAAATAAAGTGCATTTTCCCCCGTTCTGGTTAAGACACCAATGATGAACATGTGTGTTTATTCCTCCGTTAAGTAAACCGGTATTCCTGTCCTGAAGATGTCAGCACCAACAATAACAATAGCGAGGCTATATACAGGGGATACCGGTATAGAGAATGTGCGGGGGCACTGGGTCGAGTTAATATATACATGTAGGTAGAGATATTCAAGTGACTATGCATAGATAGAGTAGCAGCAAATAGTCTGGGTAGCCATTTGATTAGATGTTCAGTAGTCTTATGGCTTGGGGGTAGAATCTGTTTAGAAGCCTCTTGGACCTAGACTTGGCGCTCCGGTACCGCTTGCCGTGCGGTAGCAGAGAGAACTGTAGCTGTGGCTCCACTGGCAATCCCAGCCTAGGAATGCTGAAGACCCTGAAGTGAAAATGAAAACCTTCTCCATGGTTAAAGGGTATGAGTTCCCCCCTGAAAAAAGGAAAGGGGGGGACATTAAAGTCCATAAGTAACACTTGTTGGAGAACACAATACTCTTTGTGAAAGTAGTTTGGGATTTAATTGATCTATTATGTTCTTAGGGGGCCCATGGAAGAATAAGGCTATAAAATGCTGTCCCACAGTTGTGAGAGTGATTAGGTGATGTTTTACCGATGTGGGCCGTGTTACTTCAATGATCATGGTTTTGCATCTAACCTTCCACCTCCAGCAGTCAGTCCCTCCAGAAACATGACTCTTCTCTCTATTGCTCTTTGATTGGTACCAGGTGGGGAGCGCTCTGCTTTGAAGAGAGAAGCTATGTCTTTGGCCAAAATAGGTTTCTCAGCGTAGATGAAAACCTCTCTGAAGAGGCTTGAGTGTCTATTCATGTAAGGCAGGAGACCTAGACACTCCAGACCCTCTTTGAATCTAAAGTTTAAAAAAAGTCTATGAATTTGCCCTGAAGAATTTAACAAAACTTGAGATTCCTTAGATATATGGAAACTCACTACTCAAGAGCATCGCGTGTCCTTTCTAAGTAGAACTTTGTGGCTGACTCCACCAGGGCATCCCTCTCCAATGTACGAATGTATCGCACTGGACCCAACATGACCACTTCCTATGCCTCGTCAACAGTTTGTGCTAACTGGATCGTAGGTTGTTTATTGAACTGTGTTTTGGGACAAATTAGCAAAACAATAAACTGATTATCACTACCCTTAAAGATTGACTGCCAACAAAAATAAACCAAATCCATGTGGAAAAGTTCTCATGAACTTTAACATTTCATAACAGTAACATAACATCCATCACAGTATAAAGTACTTACCTTCTCCAACTTCTCTCTGAAGTCATATTCCGCAATTTCTTTCAGTTCTGGCACAGGAGGTTGTAGGCCACACACTTGCCTGTATAGCCTCTCTGAAAAAATGTGGCTTTACACCCCCATGTACCAGATAGACAGCAATCATGCGGCCCACCTGCTTGTATACGCCATCACAGAGTGCTGTCACACAGAAGACAGACAGTAAATAAAGGACACATTTACATACAAAAATCTAAAATCTTACTCAAGTCATATATATTGCCATAAACAAATGTGTCTGTTGGTGTAAAAGTAACTCACCTTGAGAGTTGCAAGAAAGGCATTTTTGCCAATCAGGTCCCTCAAATATTGCAGAGGAATGGATGGAACTCATTAGCAGCCGGAGAAATTCTCTTGAGGGACCACCCTCATCAGCTGCCCCTTTTCCGTCAGCATCCCTAAAAACCATGTCTATTTTTGCCTCCGGATTAAAGCGGGCTCTCTTAAAGCCTCTCATTGCACAATCATAAACGTTGTCCCTCATCACGTTAATTTGGTTGGCATCTCATTAACTTCAGCAGTGTTTGGAGGTCAACACTAAAAGAGACATTCAGAATAACAAAGCTCAAATACTTCCCACAATTCATCTGTAATAAGACATTGAATTATTGACAGGGATGACTTACTCATTGTCATCATCACCAACATCAACAGACGAGTGTGGTGAAGGTGGACGATAAGCCTCAGGGAATGGTGGAGGGGGGCCACAGGAAGTGTTATAGGTGGAGGGGGGCCACAGGAAGTGTTATAGGTGGAGGGGGGCCACAGGAAGTGGTATAGGTGGAGGGGAGGCCACAGGAAGTGGTATAGGTGGAGGGGGGCCACAGGAAGTGTTATAGGTGGAGGGGGGCCACAGGAAGTGGTATAGGTGGAGGGGGGCCACAGGAAGTGTTATAGGTGGAGGGGGGCCACAGGAAGTGGTATAGGTGGAGGGGAGGCCACAGGAAGTGGTATAGGTGGAGGGGGGCCACAGGAAGTGGTATAGGTGGAGGGGGGGCCACAGGAAGTGGTATAGGTGGAGGGGGGGCCACAGGAAGTGGTATAGGTGGAGGGGGGCCACAGGAAGTGGTATAGGTGGAGGGGAGGCCACAGGAAGTGGTATAGGTGGAGGGGGGGCCACAGGAAGTGGTATAGGTGGAGGGGGGGCCACAGGAAGTGGTATAGGTGGAGGGGAGGCCACAGGAAGTGGTATAGGTGGAGGGGGGGCCACAGGAAGTGGTATAGGTGGAGGGGAGGCCACAGGAAGTGGTATAGGTGGAGGGGAGGCCACAGGAAGTGGTATAGGTGGAGGGGGGCCACAGGAAGTGGTATAGGTGGAGGGGGGCCACAGGAAGTGGTATAGGTGGAGGGGGGCCACAGGAAGTGGTGCAAAAGATGGGGGGGCACAGGAAGTGGTATAGGTGGAGGGGGGGCACAGGAAGTGGTGCAGAAGATAGGGGGGGCACAGGAAGTGGTATAGGTGGAGGGGGGGCACAGGAAGTGGTGCAGAAGATGGAGGGGCACAGGAAGTGGTATAGGTGGAGGGGGGCCACAGGAAGTGGTGCAGAAGATGGGGGGGCACAGGAAGTGGTATAGGTGGAGGGGGGGCACAGGAAGTGGTGCAGAAGATGGAGGGGCACAGGAAGTGGTATAGGTGGAGCGGGGCCACAGGAAGTGGTGCAGAAGTTGGGGGGGCACAGGAATAGCTGCTGCCACAAGTGTATCCTCGTTTGTAGAAGTAGTCTATAAAAGGTCATTTATAGGCTTATACATTTCAAAAACATGGAGAAAGCAATAAAGCTGTCAAACACAATGTGATTGCGTTCTGAAAATTATTTACAGAAAAAATGTAGCCGTATGCATCACTCACTATAGAATGTAATCAATGTGTAGATCAAGAAGACATTTTAAGGATGCATGTAGCTCTATTTTTTAAATAATATTTTCAATATGTATTACATTCAACAAGCAGACAGTGTTGTTTTTTCCTCCATGGTCCATCCTAACTCTGGAGGGAACGCCATATCTGGAGACAGCATTTATGAAGCAATCCATCACAGTACTGCTGCGATTGTTACTGGAAGCACGGAGAAACACAACGAGGCAGCTGTACTCATCAATGCCACCATGTATGACTATCCTCCACCTAAATCAGAAAACACAGCACTGGTTGATACAAAAGCTGACCACATGAAATATACAAACATCACCCTCCTCCTTTACCGCTTAGATGCTGCATCAGGTTCCTGCAGTATATAACAAAGCAGCAGACCAGATTTTAAATGAACATCCAAAATGTGGAACAATGTTAATGAATCAAGTTAATGAGTGAAGAGGACAGACTCTCCTGTTGTTCACACGTAGACACAAATACTTTGTTCCAACCGTTTTTGCCTCAGTATGTCCTCAATATAAGCATGTTTGTTAATTTCATGATGCAGATATTCTATCGATCACAGAAGTAGCAGAAACACAATAAAACAATTATTATCCACATGATTGACATATTGGGCCATTGCTTGCTAAACTGAACTGTTAGTTGTTGATGAACAATTTGAGATGTACAACTTCTCACCAGTGATATAGATAATTGTCTCTATCACAAAGATACATCTACCTTATCAGTTCATGGTTTCCATCAAGGTGCCATAACGAGTTTGGTCCAGCAACACGGTATGACCTTCTATGTAGCCTCTGAATCATGCTGTCCCTCACTCTGCGTCTCTGCACCCGGATTCCCAATGCCCTTAATGGTGCTCGAACAGCCTCCGGTCCAGGTTTGTCGTTCCCAGCCACCAAGTCCTTAATCTTTTCATCCAGAGCCAAGTCTGACATGTCAGAATATAACGGTGCATGTGACAGGTTGAAGTGTCTGGGAAAAAATGTGTAACAATAGACAGGGATGAGGTAATGTATATCATCATAGTCATTTTAAAGTCCTGTCTTGATTGTAGTCATTCTAAAATTGTATAGGTAAGAAACTGGAAACCATCCATCTAAAGTCTGTAGTTTATAGCATTACTCCCAAGCACAACTGACCTTAGACAATGTTTGAGTGTTGATCGGGACACATGTAGAATATCTGCCATCTGAGACACACTGAAAGCACAGGACATCAGAAACCTCAGTTGCTCTTGAGTGATGGCATAACAAGGTGCACCTCTAGCTCCTCTCCAAGTCCGAGGAGCCCGGTAACCGGAACTGGCTGCAACAATAATACACTGCGTTTAGGCTACTTAATGTATTGTCACGCCACCCACCCCCCCTCATTCCAAAAACTGTTTCAAAATTATAGTAACTCACAAATTGTGGCCAATTCATGTTTTTATAATATTGGATTTTAAAGGCAAGACATACATAGAAATGTTGACCAAGAACGAATACAATGGGCAGCAGGGGAAGGAAGATTGAACAAAAAAAACAACAGTAAACCCAACCACACCCACTACAATGCTACTTACCTTGTTGTGCATGCCAGCCAGAGGAACAAATCTCCTGAATGAACTGAGATACTTGATCTATTAGATCATCTGCTGAAGCAACATGTATCAGCCTCCCCCTAGCACACTAAAGGCTCCTCTGCATGGTTTCCATTCTGCAAGATGACAGTTTTGTTAAAATAGAGGCCATAGGGCTGCGATTCCTGTTAAAACAGTGCCATAGTACTAACGTTAATGTTCCTGGTTCTGAAGTTGTTAATTTCTGCATCATAAACTTAGATTAAATATAAACATTTCAAAGGGTATTCAAAAGTAATATCTGTGCTGTTGGAAAGCTGGTATGTTGTAGATATTAGCTAAGTTTTTACAGGGTTGTCTTAGGTCAAATGAGCTTTATGTGAGTTTTGTAAATGTTTTCATGCTAATCACAAGCTAGCGCGACTAAGGCTAGGTGGCATTGCAGTTATAGATAGCCAGCCTAAAAATACCTGAAAATACAAAAAATGCCTAAAAAAACAAAAACATGTTTCACGTCTGTACTCCTCGACAATAAATCACCTTTATGTAGCTAGCAGGGCTGTAAAAATGTTACAAGACTGCGCCGCTCACTGCGGCGATGGCTGGGGTGTGCGGATCAACTTTATGATTAATAATAGAATTTTAACCTTGTTAACGTGGACTCAAGGGCATCAAGTCCAGGATTATCGGAGAGCAGAAGCCGAGTGCTCATTTAGGGTCTGTTTGCAGGAAGTTTCTTCTCGCCATCTTCAATTGTTGTGTTGTTGCATCAAACTGACTGTACACCGATTATTGAAACCTGGTTGAAAGGAGGAGCTAGGGATATTGGCTAGTAAAATTAGCTTATTAAGGAACGCGTTATCAAGGAACGTGTATATTTAGCAGCTGTAGGTGTTAACTTGAAGTGTGCAGAACCGCTTGCAGCCATTTATTTAGCACATGTTGAACCGCCTGCAAGCACATTCGCACGCGCTTATTTGACGCGTGTAGGCGTTAATTTAACACGTGCACGCGTTAATTTAGTGCCTGCACCTGTTTACTTTACACACGTAGCATTAAAAAGATCCCGTTTTGATCACTTGCTTTAAGACCCAAACGGCGTTCCATACACGACTGTCTTGGTGTGCTTGGACCATGTTAGTTTGTTGGTGATGTGGACACCAAGTAACTTGAAGCTCTCAACCTGCTCCACTGCAGCCCCGTTGCTGAGAATGGGGGCGTGCTCAGTCCTCTTTTTTCTGTAGTCCACAATCATCTCCTTTGTCTTGATCACTTTGATGGAGAGGTTGTTGTCCTGGCACCACACGGCCAGGTCTCTTACCTCCTCCCTATAGGCTGTCTCATTGTTGTCATTGTGTCATCGGCAAATGTAATGATGGTGTTGGAGTCGTGCCTGGCCGTGCAGTCATGAGTGAACAGGGAGTACAGGAGGGGGCTGAGCACGCACCCCCGAGGGGCCCCTGTGTTGAGGATCAGTGTGGCGGCTGTGTTGTTACCTACCCGTCAGGAAGTCCAGGATCCAGTTGCAGAGGGAGGTGTTTGGTCCCAGGGTCCTTAGCTTATTGATAAGCTTTGAGGGCACTATGGTGTTGAACGCTGAGCTGTAGTCAATGAATAGCATTCTCACATAGGTGTTCCTTATGTCCAGGTGGGAAATGGCAGTGTGGAGTGCAATAGAGATTGCATCATCTGTGGATCTGTTGGGGCGATATGCAAATTGGAGTGGGTCTAGGTTTTCTGGGATGATGGTGTTGATGTGAGCCATGACCAGCCTTTCAAGCACATTGTGGCTACAGACGTGAGTGCTACTTGTCGGTAGTCATTTAGGCAGGTTACCTTAGTGTTCTTGGGCACAGATACTATGGTGGTCTGCTTAAAACATGTTGTTATTACAGACTTGGACAGGGAGAGGTTGAAAATGTCAGTGAAGAAACTTGCTAGTTGTCCAGCGCATGCTCACAGTACACGTCCTGATAATCTGTCTGGCCATGCGGCCTTGTGAATGTTGACCTGCCTAAAGGTCTTACTCACATCGCCGTGATCACACAGTCTTCCGGTACACCTGGTACTCTCATGCGTGTTTCAGTGTTATTTACCTTTAAGCGCGCATAGAAGTAGTTTAGCTCGTCTGGTAGGCTCGTGTCACTGGGCAGCTCTCGGCTGTGCTTCCCTTTGTAGTCTGTAATGGTTTGCAAGCCCTGCCACATCTGACGAGCGTCAGAGCCGGTGTAGTACAACTCGATCTTAGTCCTGTATTGAAGCTTTGCTTGTTTGATGGTTTGTCGGGGGCATTGCGGGATTTCTTATAAGCTTCCGGGTTAGAGTCCCGTTCCTTGAAAGCAGCAGCTCTAGCCTTTAGCTCAATGAGAATGTTGCCTGTAATCCATGGCTTCTGGTTGGGGTATGTACATACAGTCACTGTGGGGACGACGTTATCGATGCACTTATTGACGAAGCCAATGACAGATGTGATGTAGTCCTCAATGCCATTGGAGGAATCCTTGAACATATTCCAGTCTGTGCTAGCAAAACAGTCCTATTGCTTAGCATCTGCTTCCTCTGACCACTTTTTTATTGATCTAGTCACTGGTGCTTCCTGCTTTAATTTTTGTTTGTAAGCAGGAATCAGGAGGATGGAATTATGGTCAGATTTGCCAAATGGAGGGCAAGGGAGAGCTTTGTATGCATCTCTGTGTGCGGAGTATAGGTGGTCCAGAGTTCTTTTCCCTCTGGTTGCACATTTAACATGCTGATAGAAATTTGGTAAAACTGATTTAAGTTTCCCTGCATTAAAGTCCCGGGCTACTAGGAGCGCCACCTCTGGGTGAGCATTTTCTTGTTTGCTTATGGCGGAATACAGCTCATTCAGTGCTATCTTAGTGCCAACCTCTGAATGAGGTGGTATGTAAACAGCTACGAAGAATACACATGATAACTCTCTCTGTAGGTATTGTGGTCTACAGCTTATCATGATATACTCAACCTCAGGCGAGCAATAGCTCGAGACTTCCTTAGATATAGTGCACCAGCTGTTATTTACAAAAATACATAGTCCGCCGTCCCTTGTCTTACCAGACGCTGCTGTTCTATCCTGCCGGTACATCGTATAACCAGCCAGCTGTATGTTGATATTGTCGTCGTTCAACCACGACTCCGTGAAGCATAAGATGTTACAGATTTTAATGTCACCTTTGGTAGTTTAGTCTTCCCCGTAACTCGTTGATTTTATTGTCCAAAGATTGCGCGTTTGCTAGCAGAATTGAAGGAAGTGGGGTTTTATTCGATCGTCTTCGAATTCTCAGCAGGCAGCCCGCTCTCCGGCCTCTCTTTCCCCGCCTCCTCTACGCAGATCACTGGGGACAGACAATGCAGATAAAAAAACACAATCGGTTGGGGGCACTTAAAACGTCTGCCTTCTGCTCCGGTGCCATTTTTAGGTCTGCTCTATACCAAATTAGCATACCCCCTGAGTCCCTTCCCTGTTTCACAACTGGTAGTTTGGTGGATGGGACTACCAGCTCTCTATAACCTAGAGGGCAACCATTGGGTCCGTCTCCTCTATACCATGTTTCTTGTAGGATTACAATGTCTGTTTTTTCGATTTCTTTGATGAAGTCCAGGTTCCTGCTCTTTAGGCCAAAGGCAGATGACCTCAGGCCTTGGATATTCCAGGATAAGATAGTGAAGGCTTTGTGTTCCATAAAGTGTCCAATGTTGTTGGTTGTGTGGTTTGGCCTCAGGCCAGTAAGTGTGAGCAGAGCCAGCTGAGCATCTGGTACATGCCATTGGCTTGGGCAAGTGGAAGAGTGGGGTTTGGGCCTGTTTGCCCGCTCATGGCCTGGGAGTATGTGTGACTTCCATGTTGAGGCCCTCTTTGCGGGGGTGGGGTGCATGCGGTGGGCAAGAGGTGAATAGGCCTGATCTGAGGACCCCTAAATGGGGTATGGGCGTGGTTGACTTGGGGGGGGTGTTGATTGGTTGGTTTGGGGGTGGGGACGTGGCTGGTGGTGTTGTGTCTTGCTGGTCTGGGCGGGGTGTCTATTGATCTGTTCCTCCTGTGAAGTGTTGGGGCTGCATTTGAGAACAATGTCCTTTAGGGTCTGGGCAAAGGTGGGCACTGCTGCCTTGTATAGGTGGACCTGGTCATAGAGGCTGTTCAAGTCCAGGGTGGAGTGGTGGGCCAGGTAAACATTTGGTTTTGAGGCACAGTCATGGGAAATACTTGCGTTTACCCCACTGTATGGTAGCAGGGTGGAAGTCTCTTCGTGGTTGCAGGATGGATATAACCACTTGTGCATTGGGGAAAGTAGAAGAAGCATTTTCAATCACTCCTTTGAGTGCTGTGGCCACCCTTTCCAGCTGTGCTCCCAGGTCATTTGTACCTGTGTGTATTATTATGTGGCTGGGTGACCCTAGTTGGTCTAGGGCGCGCTGGTAGGTCTAGCTAGTAGGTCTAGGGCGCGCTGGGTGTTTGGACACCAGAGTTTAGACACACTGTGTTTGGGAAAAAGTTTTTTTCTTGTATATATTTCCCATTTGAGTCCATATGGAGTACAATCTGTGTCTTGTGTATGTCCTCAGTGGGTGTGGGGGGGGTTGTCTAGAGGGCTATCAGGGTGGCTGACTGGGGGGTGCTCAAAGGGGGTGAGATCCCCTGGGGTTGGGGTTCTTCATTTGTCTGTCCCGCTGTGATGTCGACGTGGTCAGGGTCTGGGGTGGACTGTTTTGCTGTGGTGTCGAGACTTTGGTCAGAGGCTCGGCTGTTTTGCTGGCTTCTTTTTGGGGGTAGCCACCTCTCTAGTGGGTTGTTCTCTGTCACACTCCATCCCCCTCACACTCTCCTCCAGCAGTCTGATCCTCTCCTCTAGTGCTCTGTTCTTCTCCTCCTCCTGCTTTTTCTCCTGTTGAAGTTGTTTCACCACAGTCCAGAGTGCAGATATGTCTCTCTCCACCTCCAGCTCTCTGGGTCTGGTTAAGGGGGTGTTGTTGTGCTGGACTGTTGTCTGGGTCTGTGCTGACTGGAGTGTAATCACCTGCTGTTCCAGCTCCACCTGCCTTACCCTTCGAACACACCGACTGCATCATTGCATCACTGCTGCATAACATTTTGCGCAGCTAGGAAACTATACTGATGCAGGTATCTTTTGCAGATTGTCGCATGCAGTTGGACACATGGAGGAGAGAATCATTTTCACAGTATCCTCAAAACCGTGTCTTTTTGACACAACTGCTGACAGCTACAGAGACATAAACACAAAAAATGCTGCTTGGAGACAAGTGTCCACGATAGTAGGATTGCCAGGTCAGTTTAGTAGTGGGCTTGTGCTAGATGTGGCTAGTTAATGTTAGCTAGCTAGCCTAGCCAATGAGGTGTGTGTGTGAAACATATAGTCATATAAATTATGCTAGTTACTACCCCTGATAATTTGCCCAAATAATCATGTTTGAAAGAGTGTGAGTGTGTATGTCAGATAAATAGTAATAGAATGGTAGATACTACTGTACCCCTGATAATTTGGTCAGATAACTGTGTGTGTCTGTGTGTACAGTAGGTGACATGTTCATGATAGCTATCTAATAACTATAGTTATGCTAGGTAATGGTTTGGCTTATCATGTTCATGTCTATGTAGAAGAAGATTTTAGGAGGAAGTGGAAAGGACTCAGGGACAGATATCAGAGAGAGAGAAGGGCAGAGAAAGAGAAGAAGAGGTCTGGGTCAGCAGCTTCAGGCCAGCAGCCTTGGCGCTTCTGCCACATTCTTTCTTTTCTGGATCCATTTATTGTGCCTAGGGCAACGAGTGGCAATTTTACAGCCAGACCCTCTACTACGTCATCCACAAGTGTTGTCCCCACCGGTGCATCAAGACCCTCAACGTCATCTACAAGTGTGACCATCGCCTCCACCGGTGCAGTGAGACCCTCTACAACATCTACAAGTATGACCACCACCGGTGCAGCGAGACCCTCTACAACATCTACAAGTATGACCACCACCGGTGCAGCGAGACCCTCTACAACATCTACATCATCCACAAGTAGGACCACCACCGGTGCAGCGAGACCCTCTACAACATCTACATCATCCACAAGTATGACCACCACCGGTGCAGCGAGACCCTCTACAACATCTACATCATCCACAAGTATGACCACCACCGGTGCAGCGAGACCCTCTACAACATCTACATCATCCACAAGTAGGACCACCACCGGTGCAGCCATGGAAGATGATGAAATGGAGGAAGCACCTCTGGATCTAGGACCACCTGAGATTATTATGAACCTCACGGAAGTGACCACTGAGGACCTCGTTGAACAGGATGTGGCCGTGGAGAGAAACAGAGAGAAGTGAAGAGGAACAACGTCACACCAGGCGTCATCGGAGGTACCAGCCCCCAGATCCACTCAACTCATTTCAGCAGATGCTCCTCCAAGCTGTCGAGAGGGATGCAGCCCAACCTGATGCTCACAGGAAGGAGGATGAAGAGACCCTCTTTGCCATGAGCCTGGTGCCAACCCTGAATAGGCTGCCTCAGCAAAGAAAAGCAGCAGTCAAGGTTAAAATGTATCAGCTGCTTTTCATAGCCGAGTTCAATGGTACATTTTTTTTTCTCTACATCACAGGTAGTGTCATAAGTGTTGCGACAGTGTTGCGACAAGTAAAGTAGGTCATTTTTTTACAATATACTCATGTAGGCTAATTGGTATTTCAGATCAAAGTATTAATATAAGGCAAATGTATAGCTGTTGTTTCTAGGTTACAAAATATCCCAAAACAACAGTTTTCTGTCTAAGTATTTGCCTGTCATATTCATCTTTTGATCTGAAATACAAATTCCATGAGTAAACAGCAAGTATTACCAACTTTACTGCACTGTTCCAATATTTATGCCTCTAACTACACTATACAAGCAGTATTTAGTTAACATAAATCTCACCTTTTATGTTGTTCTATTATGTTAAGCTTGTATGTGTTGTTTTTCTCTTCCCTTCCAGAGATGGAGTCCATGTAGCCGACCAGCTCACAGGAAGGACAGGAAGAGGAGAGGAGTTGTCTGGTTGTTGTTTTGACCCTCATTGTACCTTTCTTTTCACACACGTCAGTTCCCTTTAAATTCAGTCAATTCATAAAGTCATTGGTTCATAAAGTCTTAGGATAGCATTCATTATTAGTGTTACATAGATTTCTGAATTGACAGAATTGAAACTCATACACCGGAGAATTCACAGATGCTCTTGTTGGTCGAGACTAAAGGTCGATATATTTCTTTCATTTAAAAGCACTTGACAACCAGGGTGTTGAAACTTTTTTTGAAGTTATGTTCCATCAACTGGTCCATGACGTCCAGGGGCCATTTGTTTGTTTAGCTGTGTTATGGCTACATATTATTTTCTTTTTTTCAGAGAGATACACACACACACACACCTCTCCTCCCCTCCTCGATGGTCACGTCCTGACCATAGTAAGATGTTATTTTCTATGGTAGAGTAGGTCAGGGCGTGACAGGGGGTGTTTTGTGTTTTTCTATGTTTTGTATATCTATGTTTAGGTTGTAGTTTTTCTATTTCCATGTTGTTTTTTGGGGGGATGATCTCCAATTAGAGGCAGGTCCTCGTTGTCTCTAATTGGAGATCATACTTAAGTAGGGTTTTTTCCACTTGTGTTTGTGGGTAGTTGTCTTCTGTTTAGTTTATGTACCTGACAGAACTGTGCGCTTTCGTTTTCGCTTTGTTATTTTCCTTTAGTGTTCTGAGTTTAAATAAATAATCATCATGAGCAATCAACACGCTGCGCTTTGGTTCCCTCTCTACGACAGCCGTTACAAGGGTTCTCCGGCTGTCCCCATAGGAGTACCCCTTTTGGTTCCAGGTAGTACCCCTTTTGGTTCCAAGTAGAACCCTATTGGGTTCCATGTATAACATTTTCCCCAAAGGGTTATACCTGGAACCAAAAAGGGTTATCCTATGGGGAAAGCAGAACGACACTTTTGGAACCTTTTTCTCTAAGAGTGTATGTGAGTCCAATAAGAATGTAATGAATAACTGTCTTGAACAACAATGGGGCCTGGAGAAGACTAGCCTACCTTCATCAGGGCAGAAGGCACCTCAACTTTCTTTTCATTTGGTAACATTGCATAATTAAAAAAGGATTATAAACCAACTTTGGGAAAAGTTATAGTCCTAATGAACATTCTGTAAAAGTACATCTGATGTCAAATAGGGACTATTAACTAGAGAGCCCTTTAGCTAGCTAGGTTGAACATAAAAACAATGTATCAAATATCAATCAATTATGGTATCAAAGGCTTTAAAAATGTACTAGAATGTAGCTTACCGGAGACAAATCGCCAGGCGTTCAACTGGGCTGATGGACTCCCGGTAGTTAGTATCCATCCGGGCAATCCTGGCTCCAACCATCTGGAGCAGGTGATCGAACTGGCTTCGGTCTAGACGAAAGTAACTTCAGAATTCCTCTCCAAACAATCGAAGCTCTTGAATGAGACGATGGAACTCCCCTGCCTGCTTTCGGGACTTTAACCATCTCTGGATCTACACAGACCTGCGCTTTCGGCGGGGCTGGTCCCGGCCCAACAGCGCGATCAAGACCACCTTCCTCAACGTTGGTCTCATTGTTGAAAGAGCCTACTCTGCTATCTTGACTATTTATTATTGCATTTCGCTCCAAAACTGCATTTTGGAGGGAAATTATATTATAGGCTCTCACAATTAATTTGTGGATGTCATCGAATAAATAATATACTTGGCAAATAAATGAATAAAAAATGTAAAGAAATTATGCAATTAAACTGTTTTTAGTATGTAATCCCACATTTTTTTACTGGATATGTGTGCAACAAAAATTCAACATTCACATTTTGCAACTTTCTGTCAAGTCGACGCATACAATTTGATGCATACATGATGCATCGATAAATCGAACGTATGCACCACACAGAACGCACTGCAACTGCCTCTGCAACGCAATGCTGTAAGGCAAACGCAGCGTTCCATTGGAAATGAATGTAGTTATGGTGTATCAAAACGCAATGACGCAGTCGGTGTGTTCGAAGCGTTACCTCCAGCTGGGTGAATGTATCCTTCATTTCAATGACGGAGTAGTACTCTATGCTGCAAGGTTGACTTTCCGCTTGGGGTTGCTCATCTGTGGGGTTGTATAATAAAGAGGTCTGGTCTGACCCGCTCGGGGTGGGAGTATCTTTCTCAAGGGAGAGCTTCTCCTGCTGAGCTATCTCTTTGATAATGTGAAGTCCAGCTAAAACTGTTTGGGATTGCCCTGTACCAGTACTGTTCCAGACTTATAGAGATTTATATTAGAGTCCTCATTGTTAAGTATCCTGAGTTTCCACCCCTCGGTACACCCCCCCCCCCCTTAACAGAGGGGTAGTGTATAGTTCTGTGCCATGTCAGGGGATGGTCTCTGTGGAAGATGAGGTTGCTGATGTTCCCATTTTTATAATAGTCAGCAAAAAGTGTCTCTTGGTTTTCCATAAGGAGATTCATTTTGTGCTCTTCATGTCTTATCATTCTTTACATAAACAGGGTTCTGTATTTAATTACCTCTGAACAGCGGGAGGCAGCTTCTAAGGCCTCTCCATTTGGTTGGAGTAGACTGTGTGACTCTCCTGCCATTGTTGGGCTAAAGGGCTTTGACACCTCTCACTTGAAGTTGTATCAAGCTTGGTAGCCTTAATTTAGCATTCAGTCCTTATAACGTAATGTAATGTATTTTTCTTCTTGGCTTTTGGAAACAAAATATAGCTTCAGACTAAACATTACTCACTCAGTTCCAGGTAGGATGGTGTTTTCAGGTTTCTGTTGTTTCCCAGAGCATTTGCTGTATTGCTATGGAATAATAATCTTTGGTAGTTGTAAGCCTTCCAGGTGATTCCGTAATTCCATCCAAAATCAGGTTGTAGGTCTTGAGTTTTGATTTGGACTGAAGGTTATGTTGTAGAGGGTAGCATCCTGTATATGTTCCTGACAAAAAAATCCAAGTTTATCTAACTCTAAATCTATACTTTTTAAAGAACATTCTGAAAAATGCATGCGCTCATCTGCTCAAGACAGACAGACAGACAGGCAGGCAGACAGACAGACAGACAGGCAGGCAGGCAGGCAGACAGACAGACAGACAGACAGACAGACAGACAGACAGACAGACAGACAGACAGACAGACAGACAGACAGACAGACAGACAGACAGACAGACAGACAGACAGACAGACAGACAGACAGACAGACAGACAGACAGACAGAGCGGGCCCTTCACTGCTCTCCCTGCCAATTCATTAACTGAGAATGAGTGCCTGACGTTTGGGCTGTGGCATCCAATGTTTTTTCAGACCAAACAGGAGTAACTTTGGGGCTTTTTGGCCCAGGCTGGGCGATAAAGAAAAAGTTCACACTGTTATTCAGGAAAACACCAATTAGATAGCGGACAGCTGGCTACCAGCATAGGAACAGAGAAAAAAAAAGCCTCCATTTTGGCGGAAACAAAATAGAAGATATTCTTCAACTCTGCTCCCCTCTGCAACAAAGTCCTTCCATTAAAGTGGAACTGCCAGGTCGCAATGCAACTAATCAGAAAACACACACACCATCCCATCCTCACAGGCATTGCTTATTCGCCTTTCCTCCTCTCCTCCAACCATTCTTATAAATAAGTAATCTTTTCATTGGTTCTTTATGTCCCCCTGCCTCAAATCTGACCGACTCAGGGGGTTTTCTGCAAGGGTAATTTTGTGCTCTCTGCCGGGAGGGAAAGTCATATTTTCATGTTCTTTAGAGGAGGTCTGTTGTTGGTTGGCCTCTCTCCAGACTAGACCCAATGTAGAGGGTTGAGTCATTGCCACAACCATTCAGTAGATAGATAGTGTGGCTTATTCTGTGCCTAGTGTTCCGGGCTAGCCCTCTGTCTCTCTGTCTCTCCATCTCTCTCCCTCGCTCTCTCTATCTAATGAGCTATTGTAATGGACATCTCTCTCTCTCTCCTCCCCCTCTCCATTCTCTATCCATTCACACAGCTATTGTCATGACCCTAATGATTTGTCCTGGCTATTAAAGGGAGAGTTCTCAGGATGGGGATATGAGATGAATGGCTCTATTATCAACTACACAGTTTACACAGACGGACATCCTAACTACTACAAGGTGACAGTATTTTCTAAGACACACAGGGAATATTTACTAAGTCATGCCCACAGATGCCGTGTGTGCGTGTCGATTGCATATCATCAAATTCTATTGCCCTAACCAAAAACGTTGCCAATTCTAGCTTTAGAATTCACCATTATAGACATCCCATCTGCCTTGTCAGAAGAACCAGTGGAAACTTTTAGTTTGAAAAGAAGTTGTATGATGTACAGAATGATATGTGTGTTTGTACAGACTTGAAGTAATGGTTGTTGTTTTTAGCTGTAGGACGGAGTACACACACACACACACACACACACACACACACACACACACACACACACACACACACACACACACACACACACACACACACACACACACACACACACACACACACACACACAGTGAGAGAGATGGATGTGTCTGTCTCCCTCACTGTTCATCACAGCATGTTTAATAGTGTATCTAATAATGTTGTAAATGTCAGTGCATATTGTAGTTAGTCTCTATAGTTAAGTGTTCATTGTTCTGTTTCACAAGGTGGATAGACATTGATGATGGATGAGGTGAGTTACCCACGGCAATGTAGAGCACTGAGACATCAAGGGGTGGATGGAGGAAGGAGAAGGAAGGAAGGAGGGGAGGGAGGAAGGAAGCAATGAAGCAAGGAAGCAAGGAAGGAAGGGTCAGCATCTTTATTGAATATTAATCTGCTGGAAAATTGATTGTCAACAGAGAAAAAATAATGAGTATGAGAGAGATTTGATTGAACTTTTCTGACAATACAAAAACAGACTTAGACAAAAACAATAGACAGCTCAGCATACACACATTTCAACAATCATTAATGACCTCACACTTGCTCAGAACGTCGTTCTCACCGTAACCTCTCCCATCCTGCTGTTTCCCCACATACTTTCTAATTTCTCAAACTGCACTATTCTGCCTCCTCTGTAGCCCACATTTGCTCAATATTTCGATAATAATGCGATTGATTCGTCCACTATTTTAACGATGGAGGGTCGTTAGAGTTCCAGTTTTTAAGCAAAGTTTTTCCAAAAAGATGAAGGAAAAATGTACAGTCCAACCCATTGGCTGTCTCACCGCACCCTCATATGCCATGTATTGAAGTATGCAGATGGACAGATTAAAAGTACATTTATATTGTATAACTTCTGACAGCCAACTTTATAACTTTATAGCGCTTCCAGAAGGCATGACTCATGAAGTCACTATTAGTTTTGCACTTAAGACATGACTCTGCGTTGTGCTGTAGAATTTGTGAATTTTGTCTCTTGTATAATAAATTCCATACATTAGTTTATACTGGATTAAGGGCACGTTTTCATTAACTGTCATTTCATTAGTTATGTGCTACGCTTTGTTTAAATGAGGAGTAGAAATAGGAAGACGGGGAGAGAGAGAGAAATGAGGGTTTCTGAACCTGCGGTACAGCCTCTATGGTGGAGGAGGTGCTGCATCACCTCTACACTCTAATTCTACTGGCTTTCTGGAGTACTCTGTTATTAAGGCTATATCACACAGACAGACAGACAGACCCACCCTACTCTGGTATTGCTTCCCCCTGTCTGCTCCTAAGGGCTTGACCCCTGTGTCTTCCACTCCCTGTCTGAAATGGATTCCTCTGGTTCCGGTCTCCCGGGGCAACAGTAGAACTCTGACTGTGACCTCTGGTTGGTTGAGCCATGTTTTCTCCTCTCCTCTAGCCTTTACAAGATTCATGTTCTGTTCCGGTTCCCCTGCCTTTAGTAAATATACACTATAAATACCACATCAATATCTAGAATATCATTCATGGAATATTTCTAATATAATATATCTACAGGTATAGATAGGTTATGTAGCACATATAACCAATAGGGATGTTTTCAGCCTCTAATCACCAGGCATTTTGCACTTGTCTCAAACGCAAGCATCGCAACAAAGTGAGATGTCAGGCATTGAGAAAATATGGAATGTGTCTGTAAAGCCTAAGGAGAAAGAGACCTGACTGTGAGTGAGCTCCTGCATCGCATCAGACTAAACTATGTGATTAGCCCAGGTGTCTCCAGTGTGTCCTCTGTGGCACACACTCATGCACACACACACCCACCCGTACATACACCCACCCACCCTCCCGCACACGCACGCCACCACCCGTGCACTAGTACAGATGAATTACTTCATAAGTATATATATAGTACTCTAAGGAATGGAGTGAAACAAATCAATCAATCTCTCTTCTCTTTTTTCCCCCTCTCTTCTCTCTCTCCCCTCTCTCTTCTCTCTCTCTTCCTTCTCTCTCTCTTCTCTCTCTCCCTTCTCTCCCACTCCTCTCTCTCTCTTTCCTCTCTCTCTCTTCTCTTTATCGCTCTCTTCATATTTTCTCGCTATATCTTCATTCTCATATTCACTCCTCTAACGTAAATCCCACTCAACCTCTCCTTCCCCTCTCTCCTTCATTCCTTTCCTCCTTTTCTTAGTTCCCCTCTTTATTTCTTTCAGAATATGAGATGTGTCCGATCTGAGAGGGAGTAATCACCATGGAATCAATCTGAAGAACATGATTAGGCTGGAGAGAGAGTTGGGGAGAGAGGGAGAGAGATGAGATGTGAACAGGGAGAGAGATGGAGGGAGGGAGTAATAAAGACAGAGAGGGAGAGAGATGAGATGGGAACAGGGAGAGAGATGGAGGGAGGGAGTGATAAAGAGAGAGAGGGAGAGAGATGAGATGGAGGGGCAGAGAAAGAGAGGGAGGGGCAGAGAAAGAGATGGAGGGAGAGAGAGATGGGGAGAGAGATGAGATGGGAACAGGGAGGGAGATGGAGGGAGGGGCAGAGAAAGAGATGGAGGGAGAGAGAGAGATGGGAACAGGGAGAGAGATGGAGGGGCAGAGAAAGAGATGGAGGGATGGAGAGAGAGAGGACATGGTGAGAGATGGAGGGTGGGAAGGGGAGGGGAGGGGGAGATAGATGGATGGAAGTGAGACAGCGAGTGAGAAGGGGAGGGAGAGAAAGAGCAAGAGCGACACAGGGAGGGAGGGAGGGAGGGATAAAGAGAAGAGCAATGACAAAGAGGTAGTCAGACACAGGAGGTCAAAGGATGGGTGAAGGAACGGAGAGAAAAACAAGTCTTGGGAGGAGAGGTGGAACACTAATTGGCTGAAAGAACGGAGAGAGAGAGGGAGAGAGTGATAGAAGTCTAGTTGTGACGGTATAGACAGGAAGAGGACACAATATGAAACAGTAGTAGAAGGACAGAACAGTTTAAAAGCATTCAGAATGTTATCTAGTCTAAGCAAGACTCCCGGAGGACTGACTGTCTGTCTTGTCAATGTGGACATACTTTGAAAAAGGTATTTGAAAGTCTGAGGAGCAGTTTTTAATCTTTTCTTTAACAGAACTTTCTACAGAATAGGGAAACTCAATAGACAAAGATAGAACTGATGTTGTCAATAATTGTCTCATTAAAGTTCCAATTCCTAAACACAGCAACATCACAAGAACAAAAGGGCTGTACGTTTTCCACAATACCAAACAGATGCTCAAACATTAGAAACATCAAACACAAAGTCCCAGACAATACATAAAAGATTTGTTTCGATGGCTTTGATGAGTTTGCAGTATTTCCAGCTGTCTACACAGGCTTATTTTAACCGAGGTGTCCGTCTCTCTGCTTCTATGATTATACACGTTATAAAAATCCTTCCCTGCAGTTCTCCAACATAAAAAACCAAGTAGAAGTTATGGAGTGTGCCTTTAAAGGCCCGCTCTGTGAAACTTAGTCATTTGTAGTCAAGTGGCGGGGCCACCGTTTTGTTGCGTTTCGAATGATGGAACGTGTCTTTAAAGCCTACAGAGAAAGAGACCTGACTGGGAGTGAGCTCCTGCATTGCATCAGACTAAACTATGTTTTTGTTGAGTCAGGTAGATTTAGAAGGAAATGCAAGCAGTCAGAAGTCCCGGACAGATAAAGCTGTCGGATTGTCAGAGAGATAACACTGATGAAAGGAACCAGCTCAGCACGAAGAACAGAAGAGGAGAACTCAAGGACGGAGAGAAGGAGATAGAGGAACAGATAGAAAGAGAGAGAGAGATGTTTGAGATATTTCTGATCATAAAATCAGGATTTTCAGAATCGTTAACATGTATTTATATCTCTCTATGTTGTTCATCTCTTCACAAGCAGGTGTCACTGTTTTGTGGCTTTTGACTTGCACAAGGCTGTGTGTGTGTATGTCATGTGTCTCTCTCTCTCTCTCTCTCTCTCACACACACACACACACACACACACACACACACACACACACACACACACACACACACACACACACACACACACATCTAGAGCTCTTACTGCCAAGTCAAAGCCTCACTCTCCTCTTCCCGCCAAATCAATAGCTTCTTTCTTTTCTCTCTACCCTGTGGCCCTCTGCTCTCTCCCTCCCCCGCTTTCTCTTCGTTCACATTAGTCTCTTTCCTGAACCCCCCCTCCTCTCTTTCTTCCCATCTCTCTCCTGGATCCATTCTCTTGCCCTTCCCTGCCGTCTCGACTCTCTTCACACCAATTAACACCGTGTGGCTCTATGCGTTCTCCAGGAAGGTGAGTTCCCACCTTCCACGTCGTACATTATTTTCCATAGAGCACATAGCCCCTCGTTGATTATCCCATACTTCTCTCAATTCAATTCAACATTGAGAGTAAGATGCCTGCTTGCGCTGTACACAATGACTAAATATCAACACATCGTTTCCTTTTGGAGAAGCAATATGAAGCTGCCACAGTGTCCAAACTGATAACATATATCTCTCCCCCCTCCCTACCTCCCCCTCCACCCCTCTCACTACAGGCAACACTGATATCACTATGGGGATAGCGGTGTTTAGTCTGCAATCAAGATTCAAAGACCTCTCCCTCACTCTCTCTGTCTCCCTCTCTCTGTTTCCCTCCCTCCCTCCATTTCTCCCTCCCTCTCTCTCTCTTCCTCCCTTCCTCTCTTCCTCCCTCCCTCCCTCTCTTCCTCCCTTCCTCCCTCCCGCTCTCTCTTCCTCCCTCCCTCTCTTCCTCCCTCCCTCTCTTCCTCCCTCTCTTTCTTCCTCCCCCCTCTCTTCCTCCCCCCTCTCTTCCTCCCTCTCTCTCTCTTCCTCTCTTCCTCCCTTCCTCCCTCCCTCTCTTCCTCCCTCTTTCTTCCTCCCTCCCTCTCTTCCTTGACGTGCTGTGCCTATATACACACTACTCTCTCTCTCCCCTATCTTTCATGCTCTCTCTCTTCTTCCATCCCTCCTCCCTCTTTCTATATCTGTCTCTCTATCTTTCCCCTCTCCCCCCTCTCCCCCTTCCTCATTTGCTCCCTCTCTTCCTCCCTCCCTCCCTCCCTCCCTGAACGTGCTGTGTTTTCATCTCTGTGATGTATCTGGATCTCAGTGTCCCCCAGTAGAGTGTTGAGAGTTCTTAGTGAGGAGGGGTGAGTCACAGGTATAGATTAGCATTACACAAGGATTAGAATCATACCAAATGGCACCCTATTCCCTATGTAGTGCACTACTTTTGACACCCTATTCCCCATGTAGTTCACTACCTTTGACACCCTATTCCCTATGTAGTGCACTACCCTTGACACCCTATTCCCTATGCAGTGCACTACTGTTGAAAACCTATTCTCCATGTAGTTCACTACCTTTGACACCCTATTCCCCATGTAGTGCACTACTATTTTGGCAATGGGACACATCTCAAATGGCCCTCTATTCCCCATGTAGTGCACTATCTTTGACACCCTATTCCATATATAGTGCACTACATTTGATAAGAGGCCCTCTGGTGTACTCTTAGGGGAATAGGGTGTCACTAGCGTTTAGCCTACTGCAGGTAAAGTATTACCAGTTAGTCACAGGGCTAAGTGTAGTGACTCTCACCTACACCAGGGGGGGCTGTTGTATACTAGTGTTTGTGTATTTTAGAGTGAGAGAGCTTCATCTCTACATCCCTAGAAACAGACTACTCTCACTCTCCCTTCCAGATATCAGACACACGAGAGACACATAAAGTCAAACTCTGATTTAATTTGAGGGAATAGAAAGGATTATAATGCTTATATATCACCTTAGATGAAACATATCAACTTAGATGAAACATACCACCTTAGATGAAACATACCACCTTAGATGAAACATATCACCTTAGATGAAACATACCACCTTAGATGAAACATACCACCTTAGATGAAACATATCACCTTAGATGAAACATATCACCTTAGATGAAACATACCACC
This sequence comes from Salmo trutta, assembly GCF_901001165.1. Taxonomy (NCBI): domain Eukaryota; kingdom Metazoa; phylum Chordata; class Actinopteri; order Salmoniformes; family Salmonidae; genus Salmo; species Salmo trutta. The sequence continues at coordinate 76,401,650 of NC_042970.1, read as the reverse complement.
TTAGATGAAACATACCACCTTAGATGAAACATATCACCTTAGATGAAACATACCACCTTAGATGAAACATATCACTTTAGATGAAACATACCACCTTAGATGAAACATGCCACCTTAGATGAAACATACCACCTTAGATGAAACATATGACCTTAGATGAAACATACCACCTTAGATGAAACATATCACTTTAGATGAAACATACCACCTTAGATGAAACATATCACCTTAGATGAAACATATCACCTTAGATGAAACATATCACTTTAGATGAAACATACCACCTTAGATGAAACATATGACCTTAGATGAAACATACCACCTTAGATGAAACATATCACTTTAGATGAAACATACCACCTTAGATGAAACATATCACCTTAGATGAAACATACCACCTAAGATGAAACATACCACTTTAGATGAAACATACCACTTTAGATGAAACATACCACTTTAGATGAAACATACCACCTTAGATGAAACATACCACTTTAGATGAAACATATCACTTTAGATGAAACATATCACTTTAGATGAAACATATGACCTTAGATGAAACATACCACCTTAGATGAAACATGCCACCTTAGATGAAACATACCACTTTAGATGAAACATATCACTTTAGATGAAACATACCACTTTAGATGAAACATACCACCTAAGATGAAACATACCACTTTAGATGAAACATACCACCTTAGATGAAACATGCCACCTTAGATGAAACATGCCACCTTAGATTAAACATATCACTTTAGATGAAACATATCACCTTAGATGAAACATACCACCTTAGATGAAACATACCACTTTAGATGAAACATATCACTTTAGATGAAACATATCACTTTAGATTAAACATATGACCTTAGATGAAACATACCACCTTAGATGAAACATGCCACCTTAGATGAAACATACCACTTTAGATGAAACATATCACTTTAGATGAAACATACCACTTTAGATGAAACATACCACCTTAGATGAAACATGCCACCTTAGATGAAACATACCACCTTAGATGAAACATATCACTTTAGATGAAACATATCACTTTAGATTAAACATATGACCTTAGATGAAACATACCACCTTAGATGAAACATATCACTTTAGATGAAACATAGCACTTTAGATGAAACATACCACCTAAGATGAAGCATACCACTTTAGATGAAACATACCACCTTAGATGAAACATGCCACCTTAGATGAAACATGCCACCTTAGATTAAACATATCACTTTAGATGAAACATATCACCTTAGATGAAACATACCACCTTAGATGAAACATACCACTTTAGATGAAACATATCACTTTAGATGAAACATATCACTTTAGATTAAACATATGACCTTAGATGAAACATACCACCTTAGATGAAACATGCCACCTTAGATGAAACATACCACTTTAGATGAAACATATCACTTTAGATGAAACATACCACTTTAGATGAAACATACCACCTTAGATGAAACATGCCACCTTAGATGAAACATACCACCTTAGATCAAACATATCACTTTAGATGAAACATATCACTTTAGATTAAACATATGACCTTAGATGAAACATACCACCTTAGATGAAACATATCACTTTAGATGAAACATACCACCTTAGATGAAACATATGACCTTAGATGAAACATACCACCTTAGATGAAACATATCACTTTAGATGAAACATATCACTTTAGATGAAACATGCCACCTTAGATGAAACATGCCACCTTAGAAGAAACATACCACCTTAGAAGAAACATGCCACCTTAGATGAAACATGCCACCTTAGATGAAACATGCCACCTTAGAAGAAACATGCCACCTTAGATGAAACATGCCACCTTAGAAGAAACATGCCACCTTAGATGAAACATACCACCTTAGAAGAAACATGCCACCTTCGAAGAAACATGCCACCTTAGATGAAACATACCACCTTAGAAGAAACATGCCATCTTAGATGAAACATACCACCTTAGAAGAAACATGCCACCTTAGAAGAAACATGCCACCTTAGAAGAAACATACCACCTTCGATGAAACATGCCACTGGTAAGTTTGAAGGGAACGAAGGACAAATATTATTCTGCATAATATCTGCAGGAGGATAATGTGAGTTATACTTTAATTCAAAACAAAATCCTCTTCTCAGAAAGAGGCTAATAAAAATAAAAAATTCACACACACACACACACACACACACACACACACACACACACACACACACACACACACACACACACACACACACACACACACACACACACACACACACAGAGAGAGAGAGAGAGAAACACACACATATGCCTCACAGAAAATAATTATATAAATATCTCACATTTTAAAAGGCGTCCACTAATCAACCTTGAATAAGAGATTAAATTAAATCACAGAAGCACCATGGTACTCTCACCACTAATTCCATGACACTCGTTCACACCTTCACACACTTACCGCCGGCCACCATTTGCACATCTACATGGCAGGCAGCCCTAACTGGATAATGGCTGTTACCTGGGGCTGCTCATATATTACTGTCATATTATGGTTTAACACACACACACACACACACACACTCACACACACACACACTCACACACACACACACACACACACACACACACACACACACACACACACACACACACACACACACACACACACACACACACACACACACACACACACACACACACACACACACACACACACACACACACACACACACACAAATCGCTGCCCATACATTAGTGTTATGAGAGAGGGTAACAGGGAACCAGGAAGAAGGAAGCTCTGCTCAAGGCGTTAAATATTCCTATTTATTGCTCTGCTCCTTACTAGCTGTAAAACGTGTGTGTGTGTGAGAGCGTGTGTGTTCCCGTCTGCGAATATGTGGGTAAGTGTAGGAGGGAACTTTCTTACATCTTACTAATTAACAGGAGGCTTTCCTTCAAAGGTGAGCGGTTTGTATAGAACTCAGTTGCCTCCCAAATGGCATCCTATCTCCTATGTCATGCACTCCTTTTGATAGGGCTCTGGTCAAAAGTAGTGCACGACAGTGCCTCAGATTTCGTTGTGTTACAGCCGGAATACTTTTTTACAAATTCTCACCCGTCTACACGCAATACCCCATAATGACAAAGTGAAAACATGTTTTCAGAAAGTTTTACACATTTATTGAAAATTAAATATATACATATCTAATTTACATAAGTATTCACACCCTTGAGTCAATACATGTTGCAATCACCTTTGGCAGCAATTACAGCTGTGAGTCTCGAAGGAACATTCAATGTCATCTTGGTAAGCGACCTGAGTGTATATTTGACCTTGTGTTTTAGGTTATTGTCCTGCTGAAAGGTGAATTTGTCTCCCAGTGTCTGTTGGAAAGCAGACTGAACCAGGTTTTCCTCCAGGATTTTGCCTAGCTCTATTTCGTTTCTTTGTATCCTAAAAAACTCCCTGGTCCTTGCCTATGACAAGCATACCGATAACATGATGCAGCCACCACCATGCTTGAAAAAATGAAGAGTGGGTCTCAATGATGTTGTATTTGCCAAGACAGAAAGTACATTTCTTTGCTACATTCTTCAAAGTTTTACTTTAGTGCCGTATTTAAAACAGAATGCGTGTTTTGGGAAATGTTTTATTCTGTACAGGCTTTCTTCTTTTCACTCTGTCATTTAGTTTAGTGTTGCGAAGTAACTACAATGCTGTTGATCCATCCACAGTTTTCTCCTGTCACAGCCATTAAACTCTGTAACTGTTTTAAAGTTACCATTGGCCTCATGGTGTCACGTCCTGGCCAGTATAAGGGTTAATTAGTATTGTAGTTTGGTCAGGACGTGGCAGAGGGTATTTGTTTTATGTGGTTCAGGGTGGTGTGTTTGTTATAAGGGGTGTTTGAATAAGTATTCCGGGGTTTTTGGGCACTGTTTGGTTTTCATGTATTTCTATGTTTAGTCTAGTGTGTGTGGTTCTATGTTGAGTTAATTGGGGTTGGACTTCCAATTGAAGGCAGCTGTTTGGTGTTGCCTTTGATTGGAAGTCCTATATTAGTTGGGTGTGTTTGTCTTGTATTTTGTGGGAGATTGTTCTGTGCTTAGCCTTGTGCCTAGTCAGACTGTTTTTGTTGTTCGTGGTTTCGTTTTGTTATTTTTGTATGTTCATTTTGAAAGTAAATAAACATCAAGATGAGCCTGCACATACCTGCTGCGTTTTGGTCCTCCATTACCGACGACAACCGTGACACATGGTGAAATCCCTGAGCGATTTGCTTCCTCTCTGGCAATACTATGGGGTATTCTGTAGGCCAGTGACAATTTACATTAAATTTAAATTCAGGCTGTAACACAACAAAATGTGGAAAAGTCAAGCAGTGTGAATGCTTTCTGAACGCGCTGTATAATAACTGGGTGCCATTTGGGACGCATCTAGAAACTGATGGATTAAGAGAGGGGTGTGGTTATTATCCCCCACTAAATGATGCTACATTAGAGTGGTGTCATAGATCAGGTCCTGGTAAATGATGTTCCCCCTCCCACTGGCTGACAGGTGGAATATTGGGCTTGTTCTAGGCCTTGTTAAGCACTGTATGGGTTGGACTTTTCACACACAAAACATTTATTGACACACCCACAAGCACACACGCAGACACACACGCAGACACGCAGGAAGGCACACAAGCACACACACACACACACACACACACACACACACACACACACACACACACACACACACACACACACACACACACACACACACACACACACACACACACACACACACACACACACACACACACACACACACACACAAAGCTGCTATAGACCACCAAGTGCTGACAGTCAGTTTCTGGATAACATGAAAATGTTTGATAATGTATGTGATATCAACAGAGAGGTATATGTTCTGGATTATTTCAATATTGACTGGCTTTCATCAAGTTGCCCACTCAAGAAAAAGCTTCACACTGTAACCAGTACCTGCAACCTTGTTCAGGTTATCAGTCAACCTACCAGGGTAGTTACAAACAGCACAGGAATGAAATCATTAACATGTATTGATCACATCTTTACTAATGCTGCAGAAATTTGCCTTAAAGCAGTATCCAGATCCATCGGATGTAATGATCACAATAGTAGCCATATCTAGGAAAAACAAAGTTCCAAAGGCTGGGCCTAATATAGTGTATAAGAGGTCATACAATACATTTTGTAGCGATTCCAATGTTGATGATGTAAAGAATATTTGCTGGTCAGTGGGGTGTAATGAGGAGCAACCAGACGCTGCACTTGACACATTTGGGAAATTGCTTATTCCAGTTGCTAATAAGCAGCACCCATTAAGAACATGACTGTATAAACTGTTAAAACCCTGTGGACTGATGAGGAATGAAAAAATGTTTGGTTGAGAAGGGCGAGGCAAAAGGAATGTGAAATTAGTCTGGCTGCACAAGCGATTGGCAAAAACACTGCAAATTGAGAAATCATGTTACTAAACTGAATAAAAAGAAACTATACTATGAAACAAAGATAAATGATATAAAGAATGATAGTAAAAAGCTTTGGAGCACCTTAAATGACATTTTGGGCAAAATGGCAAACTCAGCTCCATCATTCATTGAATCAGATGGCTCATTCAACACAAAACCCACTGATATTGCCAATCATTTTAATGATTTTTTTCATTGGCAAGATTAGCAAACGTATGTATGATATGCCAGTAACAAACGCTGACATTACACATCCAAGTATAACAACTGATCAAATTATGAAAGACAAGCATTGTACTTTTGAATTCCGTAAAGTGAGTGAGGAAGAAGTGAAAAATGATTGTTGTCTATCAACGATGACAAGCCACCAGGGTCTGACAACTTGGATGGAAGATTACTGAGGATAATAGCGGATGCTATTGCCACTCCTATTTGCCATATCTTCAATCTAAGGCTACTAGAAGTGTGCCCTCAGGCCTGGAGGGAAGCTAAAGTCATTTCGGTACCCAGGAATAGTAAAGCCCGGGAATATTACAATTGTCTCAGAACAGGTCAGTACGGCTGGTCCTTAAAAATACACAGAGAACTAACATTAATGATATGCATGTCAGTCTCTCATGGCTCAAAGTGGAGGAGATTGACTTCATCACAACTTGTTTTTGTAAGAAGTGTTGACATGTTGAATGCACCGAGGTGTCTGTCTAAACGGACACAGGGACGTTGTATTGTAGAGATGTGATAGTAGAGTAGTGGCCTGAGGGAACACACTTAATGTGCTGTGAAAAGTGTTATGAAATGTAATGTCATGTAATATTTTAAATTGCATATATCTGCCTTAATGTTGCTAGACCCCAGAAGAGTAGCTGCTGCCATGGCAGGAACTAATGGGGATCCTTAATGTTGCTGGACCCCAGAAGAGTAGCTGCTGCCATGGCAGGAACTAATGGGGATCCTTAATGTTGCTAGACCCCAGAAGAGTAGCTGCTGCCATGGCAGGAACTAATGGGGATCCTTAACGTTGCTGGACCCCAGAAAAGTAGCTTAGCTTAGCAGGAACTAATGGGGATCCTTAATGTTGCTGGACCCCAGAAGAGTAGCTGCGGCCATGGCAGGAACTAATGGGGATCCTTAATGTTGCTGGACCCCAGAAGAGTAGCTGCTGCCATGGCAGGAACTAATGGGGATCCTTAATGTTGCTGGACCCCAGAAGAGTAGCTGCTGCCATGGCAGAAACTAATGGGGATCCTGAATGTTGCTGGACCCCAGAAGAGTAGCTGTTGCCATGGCAGGAACTAATGGGGATCCTTAATGTTGCTGGACCCCAGAAAAGTAGCTGCTGCCATGGCAGGAACTAATGGGGATCCTTAATGTTGCTGGACCCCAGAAGAGTAGCTGCTGCCATGGCAGGAACTAATGGGGATCATTAATACATGAAAATAAGCACTCACAGGAACCCAGTGTTGAAGTGATTTACTATAGCAAATCTGTAGGAAGGCTTTGTGCCCCCTGAACCACCATAAGATACAGAACCTACATAGACAGGGCTATGGTAAAACCTACATAGACAGGGCTATGGTAAAACCTACATAGACAGGGCTATGGTAAAACCTACATAGACAGGGCTATGGTAAAACCTACATAGACAGGGCTATGGTAAAACCTACATAGACAGGGCTATGGTAAAACCTACATAGACAGGGCTATGGTAAAACCTACGTAGACAGGGCTATGGTAAAACCTACATAGACAGGGCTATGGTAAAACCTACGTAGACAGGGCTATGGTAAAACCTACATAGACAGGGCTATGGTAAAACCTACATAGACAGGGCTATGGTAAAACCTACGTAGACAGGGCTATGGTAAAACCTACATAGACAGGGCTATGGTAAAACCTACGTAGACAGGGCTATGGTAAAACCTACATAGACAGGGCTATGGTAAAACCTACATAGACAGGGCTATGGTAAAACCTACATAGACAGGGCTATGGTAAAACCTACATAGACAGGGCTATGGTAAAACCTACATAGACAGGGCTATGGTAAAACCTACATAGACAGGGCTATGGTAAAACCTACATAGACAGGGCTATGGTAAAACCTACGTAGACAGGGCTATGGTAAAACCTACATAGACAGGGCTATGGTAAAACCTACGTAGACAGGGCTATGGTAAAACCTACATAGACAGGGCTATGGTAAAACCTACGTAGACAGGGCTATGGTAAAACCTACATAGACAGGGCTATGGTAAAACCTACGTAGACAGGGCTATGGTAAAACCTACATAGACAGGGCTATGGTAAAACCTACATAGACAGGGCTATGGTAAAACCTACGTAGACAGGGCTATGGTAAAACCTACATAGACAGGGCTATGGTAAAACCTACGTAGACAGGGCTATGGTAAAACCTACATAGACAGGGCTATGGTAAAACCTACATAGACAGGGCTATGGTAAAACCTACATAGACAGGGCTATGGTAAAACCTACATAGACAGGGCTATGGTAAAACCTACGTAGACAGGGCTATGGTAAAACCTACATAGACAGGGCTATGGTAAAACCTACGTAGACAGGGCTATGGTAAAACCTACATAGACAGGGCTATGGTAAAACCTACGTAGACAGGGCTATGGTAAAACCTACATAGACAGGGCTATGGTAAAACCTACATAGACAGGGCTATGGTAAAACCTACATAGACAGGGCTATGGTAAACCTACATAGACAGGGCTATGGTAAAACCTACATAGACAGGGCTATGGTAAAACCTACATAGACAGGGCTATGGTAAAACCTACATAGACAGGGCTATGGTAAAACCTACATAGACAGGGCTATGGTAAAACCTACATAGACAGGGCTATGGTAAAACCTACATAGACAGGGCTATGGTAAAACCTACATAGACAGGGCTATGGTAAAACCTACATAGACAGGGCTATGGTAAAACCTACATAGACAGGGCTATGGTAAAACCTACATAGACAGGGCTATGGTAAAACCTACATAGACAGGGCTATGGTAAAACCCTACATAGACAGGGCTATGGTAAAACCTACATAGACAGGGCTATGGTAAAACCTACATAGACAGGGCTATGGTAAAACCTACATAGACAGGGCTATGGTAAAACCTACATAGACAGGGCTATGGTAAAACCTACCTAGACAGGGCTATGGTAAAACCTACATAGACAGGGCTATGGTAAAACCTACATAGACAGGGCTATGGTAAAACCTACATAGACAGGGCTATGGTAAAACCTACATAGACAGGGCTATGGTAAAACCTACATAGACAGGGCTATGGTAAAACCTACATAGACAGGGCTATGGTAAAACCTACATAGACAGGGCTATGGTAAAACCTACATAGACAGGGCTATGGTAAAACCTACATAGACAGGGCTATGGTAAAACCTACATAGACAGGGCTATGGTAAAACCTACATAGACAGGGCTATGGTAAAACCTACATAGACAGGGCTATGGTAAAACCTACATAGACAGGGCTATGGTAAAACCTACATAGACAGGGCTATGGTAAAACCTACATAGACAGGGCTATGGTAAAACCTACATAGACAGGGCTATGGTAAAACCTACATAGACAGGGCTATGGTAAAACCTACATAGACAGGGCTATGGTAAAACCTACATAGACAGGGCTATGGTAAAACCTACATAGACAGGGCTATGGTAAAACCTACATAGACAGGGCTATGGTAAAACCTACATAGACAGGGCTATGGTAAAACCTACATAGACAGGGCTATGGTAAAACCTACATAGACAGGGCTATGGTAAAACCTACGTAGACAGGGCTATGGTAAAACCTACCTAGACAGGGCTATGGTAAAACCCACATAGACAGGGCTATGGTAAAACCTACATAGACAGGGCTATGGTAAAACCTACATAGACAGGGCTATGGTAAAACCTACCTAGACAGGGCTATGGTAAAACCTACATAGACAGGGCTATGGTAAAACCTACATAGACAGGGCTATGGTAAAACCTACCTAGACAGGGCTATGGTAAAACCTACATAGACAGGGCTATGGTAAAACCTACATAGACAGGGCTATGGTAAAACCTACATAGACAGGGCTATGGTAAAACCTACATAGACAGGGCTATGGTAAAACCTACATAGACAGGGCTATGGTAAAACCTACATAGACAGGGCTATGGTAAAACCTACATAGACAGGGCTATGGTAAAACCTACATAGACAGGGCTATGGTAAAACCTACATAGACAGGGCTATGGTAAAACCTACATAGACAGGGCTATGGTAAAACCTACATAGACAGGGCTATGGTAAATCAAGACCTTTTTCCCTTCCTCTCTTTCTTCCTCCAGCCTTTCATCCCTCACTTCTTCTCCCTTCATTTCTCTTTCATGTCACTGCCCCTTTTAAAATGTTTATCCACTTACTATGATCGCTACTCCATCTCCCCCATATTCCCCTTAACCGTTTTCTCTTTCACTCTCCTTCCTGACTTTCTCTCTCTCTCTCTCTCAATTCAATTCAAGGGGCTTTATTGGCATGGGAAACATATGTTAACATTGCCAAAGCAAGTAAAGTAGATAACATACAAAAGTGAAATAAACAATCAAAATGAACAGTAAATATTACACTCACATAAGTTCCAAAAGAATAAAGACATTACAAATGTCATATTATGTGTATATACAGTGTTGTAACAATGTACAAATGGTTCAACTACAAAAGGGTAAATAAATAAGCATAAATTTGGGTTGTATTTACAATAGTGTTTATTCTTCACTGGTTGACCTTTTCTTGTGGCAACAGGTCACAAATCTTGCTGCTGTGATGTCACACTGTGGTATTTCACCCAGTAGATATGGGAGTTTATCAAAATTGGGTTTGTTTTCTAATTCTTTGTGGGTCTGTGTAATCTGAGGGAAATATGTGTCTCTAATATGGTCATACATTTGGCAGGAGGTTAGGAAGTGCAGCTCAGTTTCCACCTCATTTTGTGGGCAGTGTGCACATAGCCTGTCTTCTCTTGAGAGCCATGTCTGCCTACGGCGGCCTTTCTCAATAGCAAGGCTATGCTCACTGAGTCTGTACATAGTCAAAGCTTTCCTTATGTTTGGGTCAGTCACAGTGGTCAGGTATTCTGCCACTGTGTACTCTCTGTTTAGGGCCAAATAGCATCGAATCAAATCAAATTTTATTTGTCACATACACATGGTTAGCAGATGTTAATGCGAGTGTAGTGAAATGCTTGTGCTTCTTGTTCCGACAATGCAGTAATAATCAACGAGTAATCTAACCTAACAATTTAACAACAACTACCTTATACACACAAGCGTAAAGGAATGAATAAGAATATGTACATAAAAAATATATGAATGAGTGATGGTATAGAATGGCATAGACAAATTGCAGTGGATGGTATAGAGTACAGTATATACATATGAGATGAGTAATGTAGGGTATGTAAACATTATATGAAGTGGTATTGTTTAAAGTGACTAGTGATACATTTAATTACATCAAGATGGCAAGATGCAGTAGATGGTATAGCGTACAGTATATACATATGAGATGAGTAATGTAGGGTAAGTAAACAATATATAATATAACGTGGCTAGTGATACATTTATTACATCAATTTTTCCATTATTAAAGTGGCTGGAGTTGAGTCAGTATGTTGGTAGCAGCCACTCAATGTTAGTGATGGCTGTTTAACTGTCTGATGGCCTTGAGATAGAAGCTGTTTTTCAGTCTCTCGGTCCCAGCTTTGATGCACCTGTACTGACCTCGCCTTCTGGATGGTAGCGGGGTGAACAGGCAGTGGCTCGAGTGGTTGTTGGTCTTGATGATCTTTTTGGCCTTCCTGTGACATCGGGTGAAGTAGGTGTCCTGGAGGGCAGGTAGTTTGCCCCGGGTGATGCGTTGTGCAGACCTCACTACCCTCTGGAGAGCCTTATGGTTGTGGGCAGAGCAGTTGCCGTATACAGCCCGACAGGATGCTCTCGATTGTGCATCTGTAAAAGTTTGAGTGTTTTTGGTGACAAGCCGAATTTCTTCAGCCTCCTGAGGTTGAAGAGGCGCTGCTGCGCCTTCTTCACCAGGCTGTCTGTGTGGTTGGACCATTTCAGTTTGTCCGAGATGTGTACGTCAAGGAACTTAAAACTTTCCACCTTCTCCACTACTGTCCCGTCGATGTGGATAGGGGGCTGCTCCCTCTGCTGTTTCCTGAAGTCCACGATCATCTCCTTTGTTTTGTTGACGTTGAGTGTGAGGTTATTTTCCTGACACCACAGGAGGGCCCTCACCTCCTCCCTGTAGGCCGTTTCGTCGTTGTTGGTAATCAAGCCTACCACTGTAGTGTCGTCTGCAAACTTGATGATTGAGTTGGAGGCATGCATGGCCATGCAGTCGTGGGTGAACAGGGAGTACAGGAGAGGGCGGAGAACGCACCCTTGTGGGGCCCCAGTGTTGAGGATCAGCAGGGTGGAGATGTTGTTACCTACCCTCACCACCTGGGGGGGCCCGTCAGGAAGTCCAGGACCCAGTTGCACAGGGCGGGGTCGAGACCCAGGGTCACGAGCTTAATGACGAGTTTGGAGGGTACTATGGTGTTAAATGCTGAGCATTCTAGTTTGCTAAAATGTTTTGTTAATTCTTTCCAATGTGTCAAGTAATTATCTTTTTGTTTTCTCATGATTTGGTTGGGTCTAACTGTGCTGCTGTCCTGGGGCTCTGTGGGGTGTGTTTGTGAACAGAGCCCTAGGACCAGCTTGCTTAGGGGACTCCTCTAGGTTCATCTCTCTGTAGGTGATGGCTTTGTTATGGAAGGTTTGGGAATCGCTTCCTTTTAGGTGGTTGTAGAATTTAACGTCTCTTTTCTGGATTTTGATAATTAATGGGTATTGGCCTAATTCTGCTCTGCATGCATTATTTGGTGTTTTATGTTGTACACAGAGGATATTTTTGCAGAATTCTACATGCAGAGTCTCAATTTGGTGTTTGTCACATTTTGTGAATTCTTGGTTGGTGAGCGGACCCCAGACTTCACAATCATAAAGGGCAATGGGTTCTAGAACTCATTCAAGTATTTTTAGCCAGATCTTAATTGGTATGTCAAATTCTATGTTCCTTTTGATGGCATAGAAGCCCTTCTTGCCTTGTCTCTCAGATCATTCACAGCTTTGTGGAAGTTACCTGTGGCTCTGATGTTTAGGCCGAGGTATGTATAGTTTTTTGTGTGCTCTAGTGCAACGGTATCTAGATGGAATTTGTATTTTGGTCTTACTGATTGACTGTCAGGGCCCAGGTCCGGCAGAATCTGTGCAGAAGATTTAGGTGTTGCTGTAGGCCCTCCTTGGGCAGCAGACCAATACAGCAATCCTACCTCTCTCTCTCTCTCTCTCTCTCTCTCTCTCTCTCTCTCTCTCTCTCACACTCCCTTCCCACCGTTTTCTCTCCCTGCTGTTACCTCTTCCTTTTCTCTCAATCCTGGCCTGCAGATCAATAATTCAGCCTCCCCTGCAGAGAGACAGGAGCACTGACACACTGATTAGACATGAGCCTGATGGAGAGAGAGGGAGAGAAGAGGGAGAAAATAATGTTACGGTAAAGGGGGGGTGATAAAGGAAGAGGTAGAGAAAAGTTAAGATAAAAAATTGTGCGAGAGAGAGAATGAAGAGAGGATCGATAAAAAAAACATGGATTGAGGAGAGAAAGATGAGATGCATGTTGCGTATTTGAGAGAGAGAGAGAGAGAGAGAGCGAGAGAGAGAGAGAGAGAGAGAGAGGTAGGATTGCTGTATTGGTCTGCTGCTCTGTGTGTTTGCTCTTCAGTGTTTACAGAAGTGGATCAGAAGTGGCTCAGAAGCGGATCATGTTTGACAGTGGCTTCTGACTCAGTTCTAACCCCCTGTCCCTTATATTCCCGCTTGAGACGTGTTACATCTCAATCTGACTCCCGTCTCCAACTGTGACCTAACCTGCTGACGACACTGACACTCAATGGGAACAATGTATACAGGATGAAAGTGGATTTCTTTTGATAGTCCATCACCTATGAATGTAGTTTTATTTTAAAGCGATAGTCCACTCAAAGTATAACCCAACATCAGTTTGTTGAGCTGGATTCATTTCCTTCACTCATCTCGATTGTAATCAATTCACCAAGGGCTCGTTTCAATCAGGGGCTCGTTTCAATCAGGGGCTTGTTTCAGTACCTTTAGTGATGGTGTTTATCAGTACCTTAAGTGATGGTGTTTATCAGCCTGGTTTCCTCCAGACGTGACGCTCGGTATTCAGGCCGAAGAGTTCAATCTTGGTTTAATCAGAACAGAGAATCTTGTTTCTGATGGTCTGAGAGTCTTTAAGTGCCTTTTGGCGAACTCCAAGTGGGCTTCCATCTGGCCACTCTACCATAAAGGCCTGATTGGTGGAGTGCTGCAAAGATGGTAGTCCTTCTGGAAGGTTCTCCCATCTCTACAGAGGAACTCTGGAGGTCTGTCAGAGTGAGCATCGGGTTCTTGGTCACCTCCCTGACCAAGGCCCTTCTCCCCCGAATGCTCAACTTGGCCGGGCGGCCAGCTCTAGGAAGAGTCTTGGTGGTTCTTAACTTCTTCCATTTACAAATGATGGAGGCCACTGTGTTCGTCGGGACCTTCAATGCTGCAGAAATGTTTTGGTACCCTTCCCCAGATCTGTGCCTCGACACAATCCTGTTTTGAGGCTTTAAGGACAATTCCTTTGACCTCATGGCCTGGTTTTTGCTCTGACATGCACTGTCAACTGTGGGGCCTTATATAGACAGGTGTGTGCCTTTCTAAATAATGTCCAATCAGTTGAATTGACAAGAGGTGGACTCCAATCAAGTTGTAGAAAAATCTCAATAATTATAAATGGAAACAGGATGCACTTGAGCTGAATTTCGAGTCTCATAGCAAAGGGTCTGAATAATTACGTAAATAAGGTATTTCTGTCTTTCATTTGTAATACATTTGCAAAAATGTCTAAAAACCCGTTTTCGCTTTGTTGTTATGGGGTATTGTGTTTCGATTGATGAGGATTTTTTAAAATCCATTTTAGAATATAGCTGTAACGTAACAAAATGTGGAAAAAGTGAAGGGGTCTGAAAAGTTTCTGAATGCACTACATACGTTTTCATGGCGTCCTAACTAATTTTGCCAAGATATCTGATCTCTAGTGTGGAGTTAAAAGCAGAAAGGTAATCAGGTTTGTAGTAGTGTTGATCTAACAGCAATCTGTATTTATTCATGGGGGTTTAAAGATGTAGAGTACCTTTTCATGAAGGTGTGTGTGTGTGTGCTTGCCGGCCTGTCCTCCTGACTGCCTGCCTGCATGTGTGTGTGAGTGTGTGTGAGTATGTGTCTGCCTGCCCCTCTGTCTGCAGAGGTGGTTATAGTGGTTATAGTGACATGCTGGATGTTGGTGTTATTTCTGCACTCTAGGCCAATCCAGTGACATGTTGGATGTTGGTGTTATTTCTGCACTCTAGGCCAATCCAGTGACATGTTGGATGTTGGTGTTATTTCTGCACTCTAGGCCAATCCAGTGACATGTTGGATGTTGGTGTTATTTCTGCACTTTAGGCCAATCCAGTGACATGTTGGATGTTGGTGTTATTTCTGCACTCTAGGCCAATCCAGTAGTGTTATTTCTGCACTCTAGGCCAATCCAGTGACATGTTGGATGTTGGTGTTATTTCTGCACTTTAGGCCAATCCAGTGACATGCTAGATGTTGGTGTTATTTCTGCACTCTAGGCCAATCCAGTGACATGTTGGATGTTGGTGTTATTTCTGCACTCTAGGCCAATCCAGTGACATGCTGGATGTTGGTGTTATTTCTGCACTCTAGGCCAATCCAGTGACATGTTGGATGTTGGTGTTATTTCTGCACTCTAGGCCAATCCAGTGACATGTTGGATGTTGGTGTTATTTCTGCACTTTAGGCCAATCCAGTGACATGTTGGATGTTGGTGTTATTTCTGCACTCTAGGCCAATCCAGTGACATGCTAGATGTTGGTGTTATTTCTGCACTCTAGGCCAATCCAGTGACATGTTGGATGTTGGTGTTATTTCTGCACTCTAGGCCAATCCAGTGACATGCTGGATGTTGGTGTTATTTCTGCACTCTAGGCCAATCCAGTGGTGTTATTTCTGCACTCTAGGCCAATCCAGTGACATGCTAGATGTTGGTGTTATTTCTGCACTCTAGGCCAATCCAGTGACATGTTGGATGTTGGTGTTATTTCTGCACTCTAGGCCAATCCAGTGACATGTTGGATGTTGGTGTTATTTCTGCACTCTAGGCCAATCCAGTGACATGCTGGATGTTGGTGTTATTTCTGCACTCTAGGCCAATCCAGTGACATGCTAGATGTTGGTGTTATTTCTGCACTCTAGGCCAATCCAGTGACATGCTAGATGTTGGTGTTATTTCTGCACTCTAGGCCAATCCAGTGACATGCTAGATGTTGGTGTTATTTCTGCACTCTAGGCCAATCCAGGTACCATTCTCCTACCCATTCGTGTTCACGCATAAACCTAACAATGATTAAGACACATTTCTGAGTAAAACTGGAAACTTTAATTAGTGAGGATCTCATTAAATGTGGCCTCTCTTAGATGTGTTACAACCTTTCACTCACAAGCACACACAGACACACACACACGCGCGTGTGCACACACACACGCGCGCACACACACACACACACAGAAACACACACAGAAACATACACACACGCACTGCTCCCTCTTAAATATTGTACAACCATTATCCCAACTTCAGACCTGTCAAATGAAAATAAATCTCAAAATAATGCTGCACGCTGAGAGAGGGAGGGAGTGAGGGAGGGAGGGGGAGTGAAGAAGAGAGTGAGATTTAGGGAGGAATTTAGGGAGGGCGGAAGAAGGGAGGTGGCGATAGGGATTGGAGAAGCGAGTGAGGGCAGGATAGATAGTACATGCAGACTTAGACAGTTGTGAATCTCTCTCTCTCCTTTTCTGTCATTGGAATGAAGAATGGAATGGATCAATGGAAACGCATGATTAATGTATCATTAGCTTTTTATGATGAAATGTGTAGGTGTAGGATCTTAATTTGAGCCAGTTCGCTAAAACAGGAAAATAATGCTGCAGCAGGAAATGTGAATTATTATGTGGATTATAATGAATGGACATTTTTGTAGGGGTTGCTACACTTTTTATAAGTGGAAATTACAAACTTCATAATCCTTTTTAAACCTCAAATACACTACATGTTTAAAATCACCCTGTTGCAGCAACGTTCAGGGTGATCACAATTAAGACCCTACATCTGTATAGGACGATATTAACATTGTCGACGGAGACAAAATTTATGTTACTACCATATTCTAGAGGAGAGGTTAGACTGCACACAGCACAGATATAGCAGAATATGAGGTGATACTAAGCCATAAACCGTAATGGTAAGTGACAGATAGCATCATTAACTGAGGGTTTTAAGACCAAATGTTCACGTTACCGTAATTTGATTCAAATGGCTAATTTTACACTGAAATCACTGAAGCTCATACCCATTATTACTGTACCATAACTAAACATAACATCTAACGTCATTATTACTGTACCATAACTAAACATAACATCTAAATCATTATTACTGTACCATAACTAAACATAACATCTAAATCATTATTTCTGTACCATAACTAAACACACTGTCTAACGTCATTATTACTGTACCATAACTAAACACACTGTCTAACGTCATTATTACTGTACCATAACTAAACACACTGTCTAACGTCATTATTACTGCACCCTAACTAAACATAACATCTAACGTCATTATTACTGTACCATAACTAAACACACTGTCTAATGTCATTATTACTGCACCATAACTAAACATAACATCTAAATCATTATTACTGTACCATAACTAAACACACTGTCTAACGTCATTATTACTGCACCATAACTAAACATAACATCTACTATCATTATTACTGTACCATAACTAAACATAACATCTAACGTCATTATTACTGTACCATAACTAAACAGAACATCTAAAATCATTATTACTGTACCATAACTAAACATAACATTTAAATCATTATTACTGTACCATAACTAAACAGAACATCTAAAATCATTATTACTGTACCATAACTAAACATAACATCTAAAATCATTATTACAGTACCATAACTAAACATAACATCTAAATCATTATTACAGTACCATAACTAAACATAACATCTACTGTCATTATTACTGTACCATAACTAAACATAACATCTAAATCATTATTACTGTACCATAACTAAACATAACATTAAATCATTATTACTGTAGCATAACTAAACATAACATCTACCATCATTATTACTGTACCATAACTAAACATAACATCTAAATCATTATTACTGTACCATAACTAAACATAACATCTAACGTCATTATTACTGTACCATAACTAAACATAACATCTAATGTCATTATTACTGTACCATAACTAAACATAACATTAAATCATTATTACTGCACCATAACTAAACATAACATCTAAATCATTATTACTGTACCATAACTAAACATAACATTAAATCATTATTACTGCACCATAACTAAACATAACATTAAATCATTATTACTGTACCATAACTAAACATAACATCTAAATCATTATTACTGTACCATAACTAAACATAACATCTAATCATTATTACTGTACCATAACTAAACATAACATCTAATCATTATTACTGTACCATAACTAAACACAGTGTCTAACGTCATTATAACTGTACCATAACTAAACATAACATGTAATGTCATTATAACTGTACCATAACTAAACACACTGTCTAATGTCATTATTACTGTACCATAACTAAACATAACATCTAAATCATTATTACTGTACCATAACTAAACATAACATCTAAATCATTATTACTGTACCATAACTAAACATAACATCTAAATCATTATTACTGTACCATAACTAAACATAACATCTAAATCATTATTACTGTACCATAACTAAACATAACATCTAAATCATTATTACTGTACCATAACTAAACATAACATCTAAATCATTATTACTGTACCATAACTAAACATAACATCTAATCATTATTACTGTACCATAACTAAACATAACATCTAAATCATTATTACTGTACCATAACTAAACATAACATCTAAATCATTATTACTGTACCATAACTAAACACAGTGTCTAACGTCATTATAACTGTACCATAACTAAACATAACATCTAAAATCATTATTACTGTACCATAACTAAACATAACATCTAAAATCATTATTACAGTACCATAACTAAACATAACATCTAAATCATTATTACTGTACCATAACTAAACACAACATCTAAATCATTATTACTGTACCATAACTAAACATAACATCTAATGTCATTATTACTGTACCATAACTAAACATAACATCTAAATCATTATTACTGTACCATAACTAAACAAAACATCTAAATCATTATTACTGTACCATAACTAAACATAACATTAAATCATTATTACTGTACCATAACTAAACACAGTGTCTAACGTCATTATAACTGTACCATAACTAAACATAACATCTACTATCATTATTACTGTACCATAACTAAACACACTGTCTAATGTCATTATTACTGTACCATAACTAAACATAACATCTACTATCATTATAACTGTACCATAACTAAACATAACATCTACTATCATTATAACTGTACCATAACTAAACACACTGTCTAATGTCATTATAACTGTACCATAACTAAACATAACATGTAATGTCATTATAACTGTACCATAACTAAACATAACATCTAACGTCATTATAACTGCACCATAACTAAACACACTGTCTAATGTCATTATTACTGCACCATAACTAAACATAACATCTACTATCATTATTACTGTACCATAACTAAACATAACATCTAACGTCATTATTACTGTACCATAACTAAACATAACATCTAAATCATTATTACTGTACCATAACTAAACATAACATCTGTCATTACAAAAATGATACAATTGGATTTATTAGGCTATAGTATATTCTGCTACGCTATTTAGATGTGAGGTGTGTCTTGGCTGTAAAGACAAAACCTGATCCGACCAACTCCACATAAATCTACATGTATTTACCATAACACATTCACTGAGGCTGGCTGAGAATTATTAAAGCATAGTGTTATTTGTGTGTGTGTGTGTGTGTGTGTGTGTGTGTGTGTGTGTGTGTGTGTGTGTGTGTGTGTGTGTGTGTGTGTGTGTGTGTGTGTGTGTGTGTGTGTGTGTGTGTGTGTGTTGCATATGCCATGTTTGGAAGTACACTTGTGTTCACTGGCCCTTGAACAAAAGCTTTTAGTGTTTCCAGCAACATGACTGTGGGCACGTCACTCTAAGGTGAACACCCATAGAACTATTCTAGTTCCTCTACATGGAGACAACAGACACGTCACTCTAAGGTGAACACCCATAGAACTATTCTAGTTCCTCTACATGGAGACAACAGACACGTCACTCTAAGGTGAACACCCATAGAACTATTCTAGTTCCTCTACATGGAGACAACAGACACGTCACTCTAAGCTGAACACCCATAGAACTATTCTAGTTCCTCTACATGGAGACAACAGACACGTCACTCTAAGCTGAACACCCATAGAACTATTCTAGTTCCTCTACATGGAGACAACAGACACGTCACTCTAAGGTGAACACCCATAGAACTATTCTAGTTCCTCTACATGGAGACAACAGACACGTCACTCTAAGGTGAACACCCATAGAACTATTCTAGTTCCTCTACATGGAGACAACAGACACGTCACTCTAAGGTGAACACCCATAGAACTATTCTAGTTCCTCTACATGGAGACAACAGACACGTCACTCTAAGCTGAACACCCATAGAACTATTCTAGTTCCTCTACATGGAGACAACAGACACGTCACTCTAAGCTGAACACCCATAGAACTATTCTAGTTCCTCTACATGGAGACAACAGACACGTCACTCTAAGGTGAACACCCATAGAACTATTCTAGTTCCTCTACATGGAGACAACAGACACGTCACTCTAAGGTGAACACCCATAGAACTATTCTAGTTCCTCTACATGGAGACAACAGACACGTCACTCTAAGGTGAACACCCATAGAACTATTCTAGTTCCTCTACATGGAGACAACAGACACGTCACTCTAAGGTGAACACCCATAGAACTATTCTAGTTCCTCTACATGGAGACAACAGACACGTCACTCTAAGCTGAACACCCATAGAACTATTCTAGTTCCTCTACATGGAGACAACAGACACGTCACTCTAAGCTGAACACCCATAGAACTATTCTAGTTCCTCTACATGGAGACAACAGACACGTCACTCTAAGGTGAACACCCATAGAACTATTCTAGTTCCTCTACATGGAGACAACAGACACGTCACTCTAAGGTGAACACCCATAGAACTATTCTAGTTCCTCTACATACAGACAACAGACACGTCACACTGGAGCAGAGCCACCTTTAAATAGTACGGTCAAAAAAAGACAAAAGCAATCAAAGTAGCAAAAGTATACTAATTAACTTTGAGTTAAAAAGAAATACATTAGTAATTAAATAAATGGCAAAACCTTTTTTTAACTTGCTTCAGAGCATGTGCTTTGATTCCTTTCTAGAATGTTCAAAAACTGCAAGTGAACTCCTACGTTACTGTATTTACTGTCATCTCTAAAATGCTGTAAATATTTTACTCCCATTGAATATTTTCCCACAATGCAATGTAATGTATTCTACTGTATTCTGTTGATACAGTTGAAAAACGACTAACAGTGTAGAGACACATGCACACTCATACATGCATTGCGTTGTGCACTCTTTCTCTCTCTTGCTCACACACACACACACACACACACACACACACACACACACACACACACACACACACACACACACACACACACACACTCTCCTTCCCTCTCCTCTACTCTGTAATTAAATTACATCCAGATAGACTGACTTTATGACTGTAGCTGAACTAATAACCCCACACATAATCCCCACACACAACACACACACTGGAATATCTGCAGTGCAGCAGAGAGCCGGTCACACAGAACATTAAAGATCCCTGTTATCCTGCCTCCTGCGGCCTCCTGCGGCCTCCTGCGGCCTCCTGCGGCCTCCTGCGGCCTCCTGCGGCCTCCTGCTGACATAGAGTTGTGAGATGTGATCATGGCAGTACTGTGACACACACTATATGGACAGACAGGCAGACAGACAGACAGACAGACAGACAGACAGACAGACAGACAGACAGACAGACAGACAGACAGACAGACAGACACCCCCTTCCTGTAATACAGACAATATAAAGTATGAAGACAGTTTCCCCTTGACAGGAAGGTCCTCAGAGAGCTTTTCCCTAACTCCTCAAACTGATTACAGCGGTCACTGCAAAGACAACTCACTGTCATCTCAGAAAATATCTAAACTAATACCTTCAATTGTCATCGCACCAAATACTAGACTTTTATCTACAGCTAGAAAAACTAAGAATTAGACTGGAGATAATGTGACAGAAAGAGTAGACAGCAGTTTCAAAGGGAATGTGTGTGTGTGTGTTTGCATGTTTTTCTGTGAAATTCAACAATAGAATAATAATGAGGCTGGAAATCAGGGTTTGGGTTTAATGAGAATTTCTATCTGCTCTCTGACGATCTGACTGAGCGGGAGAGAGAGAGAAGGGAGAGAGAAAGGGAGGGAGAAAGGGAGGGAGAGAGAGAGAAAGGGAGGGAGGGAGAGTTAGAGAGAGAGAGAAGAGAGAAAGGGAGGGAGAGAGAGAGAGAAGGGAGAGAGACAGAGACTAAGGGAGAGGGAGAGAAAAAAGCTTGATTTGAACACTTCAAAATCATTAGAATTGTCCTCAGCTACAACTAGCCTATGGAAGAAAAGAGTCAAACAGAAAAGAAGTTACTGAAATAAAGACAAATTCCCAAATTCCCAAACCTCATCCATGTAGTAAAATGAAAGAAAACCTCACACACACACACACGCAGGCAAGCATGCACGCATGCACACACACACACATACTGTGAAGATACAAGCACGTCTTTCCACGTTTAATTAGCTGATATTTAACTGTGGGAAAATGAACAGCATCAAAGTCTTGGAGGTGTGTTACTTTTCATTTGTGAACGCTGTTAGGTTAAAAGTCTACAAGATACAAGATTGTGTGTGTTTGCGTGTTTGTGTGTGTAAGCGTGCCTGACTGTCTCTCTCTGTGTGTGTGTATGTGTGCGCATTTGTGTGTGTGTGCTTGCGTGTGTTTGTGTGGTATGAAATTGACTATATTGTCCTTCATAATGCGACCATCTGTTGAATGAGTCATATTTCCACCCCGTCCTAAATATAGCACCGTGTCCTCCAACCATGCCAATGATAAGTTAACATCAACAGACAAGAGTGTGTGTGAATGTGTGTCTATGAATGTGTAAGTGCTTATTTTCGTATGTGTGTCGTGCATGTGTGTAATGTGTGATAGACGATTCTGATTATTCATTCTAAACACACACAAACACATTTACATTTTTGACCAAACTCTCCGCTCTTCTGCTCTTTCCATGACATAGACTGACCAGGTGAATCCAGGTGAAAGCTATGATCCCTTATTGATGTCACTTCAATCAGTGTAGATGAAGGGGAGGAGACAGGTTAAAGAAGGATTTTCAAGCCTTGAGACAATTGATACATGGATTGTGGGTGTCAAATAAAATAAAATAAAATTGTATTTGTCATATGTGCCGAATACAACAGGTGTAGACCTTAAAGTAAAATGCTTACTTACAAGCCCTTAACAAACAACGCAGTTTTAAGAAAATCCCCCCCCAAAAGTAAGAGATAAGAATAACAAATAATTAAAGAGCAGCAGTAAATAACAATAGTGGGGCTATATACAGGGGATACCTGTACAGAGTCATGTGTCAATGTGCGGGGGCACCGGTGTCGAGGTAATTGAGGTAATTATGTACATGTAGGTAGAGTTATTAAAGTGACTATGCATAGATAATAACAGAGAGTAGCAGCAGAAATGAAAAAAGTCTGGGTAGCCATTTGATTAGCTGTTCAGGAGTCTTATAGTTTGGGTGTAGATGCAGTTTAGAAGACTCTTGGACTTAGACTTGGTGCTCCGGTACCGCTTGCCGTGCGGTAGCAGAGAGAACAATCTATGACTAGGGTGGCTGGAGTATTTGACCATTTTTAGGGCCTTCCTCTGACACCGCCTGGTATAGAGGTCCTGGATGGCAGGAAGCTTGGCCCCGGTGATGTACTGGGCCGTATGCACTACTCTGTAGTGCCTTGCGGTCGGAGTCCGAGCAGTTGTCATACCAGGTTAGTGATGCAACACGTCAGGATGCTCTCAATGGTGCAGATGTAAAACCTTTTGAGGATCTGAGGACCCATGCCAAATCTTTTCAGTCTCCTGAGGGGGAATATGTTTTGTCGTGCCCTCTTCACGTCTGTCTTTGTGTGCTTGGACCATGTTAGTTTGTTGGTGATGTGGACGGCAAGGAACTTGAAGCTCTCAACCTGCTACATTACAAACCCATTGATGAGAATGGGGGCGTGCTCGGTCCTCCTTTTCCTGTTGTCCACAATCATCTCCTTTGTCTTGATCACGTTGGGGGAGAGGTTGTTGTCTTTGCACCACACGGTCAGGTCTCTGACCTCCCCCCTATAGGCATCGTTGTCGGTGATCAGGCCTACCACTGTTGTGTCATCAGCAAACTTAATGATGGTGTTGGAGTTGTGCCTGGCTGTACAAATCAAATCAAATTTATTTATATAGCCCTTCTTACATCAGCTGATATCTCAAAGTGCTGTACAGAAACCCAGCCTAAAACCCAAAACAGCAAGTAATGCAGGTGTAGAAGCACGTTCATGTACAGTACAGTCATGAGTGAACAGGAAGTACAGGAGGGGACTGAGCACGCACCCATGAGGGGCCCCCATGTTGAGGATCAGCATGGTGGATGTGTTGTTACCTACCCTTACCACCTGGGGGCGACCCGTCAGGAAGTCCAGGATCCAATTGCAGAGGGAGGTGTTTAGTCCCAGGGTCCTTAGCTTAGTGATGAGCTTTGAGGGCACTATGGTGTTGAACGCTGAGCTGTAGTCAATGAATAGCATTCTCACATAGGTGTTCCTTTTGTCCAGGTGGGAAAGGGCAGTGTGGAGTGCAATAGAGATCATCTGTGGATCTGTTGGTGCGGTATGCAAATTGGAGTGGGTCTAGGGTTTCTGGGATGATGGTGTTGATGTGAGACATGACCAGCCTATCAAAGTATTTCATGGCTACAGACGTGAGTGCTACGGGTCGGTAGTCATTTATGCAGGTTACCTTAGTGTTCTCGGGCACAGAGACTATGGTGGTCTGCTTGAAACAAGTTGGTATTACAGATTCGGACAGGGAGAGATTGAAAATGTCAGTGAAGACACTTGTCAGTTGGTCAGCCGGTCTTATTCACACCGGCTGCAGAGAGCGTGATCACACAGGGTATGGTAGTAGGTGCCAGGTGCGCCAGTATGATTGTGTCAATAACTGCAACGCTGCAGGGTTTTTCACGCTCAACAGTCTCCCGTGTGTATCAAGAATGGTCCACCACCCAAAAGGACATCCAGCCAACTTGACACAACTTTGGGAAGCATTGGAGTCAAAAGGGACAGAATCCATGTGAAACGCTTTCAACACCTTGTTGAGTCAATGTCCTGACAAATTGAGGCTGTTCTGAGGGCAAAAGGGTGTGCAGCTCAATATTTAGGTGTTCCTAATGTTTTGTCCACTAAGTGTATAACACCCACTTATAGCAGCCTTGTGGCAGCCATTTTGTGCTTAAACACTCACCACACATCCCCTACCAAAGTGGAGAGGTGAGGAGAGAAACCGATACTACGACCATTCTCCTGCACCTCAGTTCTCCCTCTCTCCTCATGTCTTTCAGTTCTCCCTCTCTCCTCCTGTCTTTCAGTTCTCCCTCTCTCCTCCTGTCTTTCAGTTCTCCCTCTCTCCTCCTGTCTTTCAGTTCTCCCTCTCTCCTCCTGTCTTTCAGTTCTCCCTCTCTCCTCCTGTCTTTCAGTTCTCCCTCTCTCCTCCTGTCTTTCAGTTCTCCCTCTCTCATCCTGTCTTTCAGTTCTCCCTCTCTTCTATCATTTTTTGGTTATCCCCTTCTTCTCCTGTGCTTTTTAGCAACTCATCCTATCTGACACTTACTGTCGGGAAATGTCTCTCTCATTCCTTCTCTTCCATTTCTCACATTTCTCATCCTTTTATTTAACATGGATCGTGTAAGCTTCACCTTCAGTCACAGAGTGAATTCAAGTCTACTGCTGTTCATGGTTCTCAGTGCAGTTTTGACTAGCTTCTCTCAGTCCATCTTCTTTCTTTCTTTCTTTCTTTCTTTCTCTTTCTTTCTGTCACTCTTTCTTCTCATGCGTCGCTAAACCAAACTGTCAGACTTTGTTTCCTCTCTTTCGTTCTTCATCCATCATTCCATTCCCCTTCCTTTTCCTGTCTCTACTTCCCTCCTCCTTCCGTCCTCTGTCACGCTCGCGTTCTCTTTACTTTCCCTGCTGTCTATCTCACATCTCTCTTTCTCTCTCGTTGTCTACCTCTTGTTCTCTGTCCTTCACTTGCCTCCCTTCCATCCTCTCCCTCCCATCCTTCTCTGTCTTCCAGCTCATATCTGTCTACATTTGTCAGTCTGCAAGGGCCTGGGTGTGCAACAGTGTATGACTGGGCTTGACTAGCTACCTTTCCCTTTCAAGATTGCTCCCTCCCTCCCTCCCTCCCTCCCTCCCTCCCTCCCTCCCTTGCTTTTCTACTGGCTGCTTTTTATCTCATATCTGTTCACATCACGTCATGTTCCTGAGGAGGGGGTGGAGCCCAGAGGTTGATTGGGTACTCTCTCCCTCTCTACCTCCCTCTCTCCCTCACTCATCTCTCCTCCCTTCCAAGTTTGACTAGACATGACTAGCTACCTTCCTGCTCACGACTCTCTCACCCTGCCCTCTATCCTCCTCTCCCTCCTTCCCCTCCCTCTTCTCTCTCTTCCTCTCCCTCCCTCTATTCCCCTCCCTCCCTAGTTGGTTCTTAGCTCATATCTGTTCACATTTGTCAGCTCTGGGAGGCTCCAGAAGGAGGGGGTGGCAGGCCGCCGTTTGACCGGGTTTGCCCTCCCCGTCATTGGGCAAGCCGAGGCTGAGCCCTGGGGGGCTCTGGATGTCGGTCTGGATTGTCTTCACGCAGTAAAAACCCAGACAGTAATTGCCTGGTGAGGGGCTCCGCGATGGGTCCCATGGCACACCAATTAAGAAAACAGAAGAGAGGAAGTGGAGGGGAAAAAAATTCTCTCTCATGACATCTCATTCTTATTTTTTTTTACAGTGGTCGTCACTGTGCCATCATCCTAACAATGAGAAAGGCTTTGAAAGTTTTCAGGAAGGGAGGAGATATGAAAGAAATGCAGGGATTTTAATTTTACATTTGGGCAGTCATGAGTGAATGAACAGACACACACACACACACCAAAGAGCACCCAGTACATCCAATCTTTTTTACCTCTATTTAACTAGGCAAGTCAGTTATGAACTAATTCTTATTTTCAATAACAGCCTAGGAACCGTGGGTTAACTGCCTTGTTCAGGGGCAGAACAACAGATTTTTACCTTGTCAGCTCATGGATTCGATCCTGCAACCTTTCAGTTACTAGTCCAACCCTCTAACCACTAGGCTACCTGCCACCCCATGATGACAGGAGTGTTACTTCAAGACTGAGAGAGAGAGAGAGAAAGAGTGAGAGAGAGAGAGGGAGAGAAAGTGTGAGAGAGAGAGAGAGAGAGAGAGAGAGAGAGAGAGAGAGAGAGAGAGAGAGAGAGAGAGAGAGAGAGAGAGAGAGAGAGAGAGAGAGAGAGAGAGAGAGAGAACACTTATAATCCTCTATCAACTTCATACAGAGATTGAGGTAAAACAAGTAGACTTGAGCTAAATACTAAATGCTATGGCTGGGATCCAAATGGAACCCTGTTACCTTTATAGATCACCTTTTGACCAGTACTGAACTGGTCTCTAAGTCAATAGTAGACATCTACACAGAGTGAAGGACACCTTCCTAATAATCAGGGGAATTCACTCCCTGTAATGCACATATAATGATCCCTGGAATATGTAGATTAGGTATCATTTTCCTATTAAGCACACAAAATAAAACATCCTTGCAATATGCTAGCAACACACAGAGAGCATCATGTCTGCCGGCAATAACCCCCTCCCCCTCAACTAATACACATAAGACCTCATCATATTGCAATTACAAATTGAGAGTAGCAGCTCAGAGAGAGATCGGAGATAACTTATTTGTGAAGACAGATGGCAAATTGTTTCCGCAAACAAAAAACTTGTCCATCAGGGTTCCAACGTGTAGTTCAGTCTGTAGTTATGACCCTAGCTCAGCCTGTAGTTATGAGCCTAGCTCAGCCTGTAGTTATGAGCCTAGCTCAGCCTGTAGTTATGAGCCTAGCTCAGCCTGTAGTTATGACCCTAGCTCAGCGTGTAGTTATGAACCTAGCTCAGCGTGTAGTTATGAGCCTAGCTCAGCCTGTAGTTATGAGCCTAGCTCAGCCTGTAGTTATGAGCCTAGCTCAGCCTGTAGTTATGAGCCTAGCTCAGCGTGTAGTTATGACCCTAGCTCAGCGTGTAGTTATGAACCTAGCTCAGCGTGTAGTTATGAACCTAGCTCAGCCTGTAGTTATGAACCTAGCTCAGCCTGTAGTTATGAGCCTAGCTCAGCCTGTAGTTATGACCCTAGCTCAGCGTGTAGTTATGAACCTAGCTCAGCCTGTAGTTATGAGCCTAGCTCAGCGTGTAGTTATGACCCTAGCTCAGCGTGTAGTTATGAACCTAGCTCAGCCTGTAGTTATGACCCTAGCTCAGTCTGTGGTTATGAGCCTGGCTCAGCGTGTAGTTATGAACCTGACTCAGCCTGTAGTTATGAACCTAGCTCAGTCTGTAGTTATGAACCTGGCTCAGCGTGTAGTTATGAACCTGACTCAGCCTGTAGTTATGAGCCTAGCTCAGCCTGTAGTTATGAGCCTAGCTCAGTCTGTAGTTATGAGCCTAGCTCAGTCTGTAGTTATGAACCTGGCTCAGCGTGTAGTTATGAACCTGGCTCAGCCTGTAGTTATGAACCTAGCTCAGCGTGTAGTTATGAACCTAGCTCAGCCTGTAGTTATGAACCTAGCTCAGTCTGTAGTTATGAGCCTAGCTCAGTCTGTAGTTATGAGCCTAGCTCAGCCTGTAGTTATGAGCCTAGCTCAGCCTGTAGTTATGACCCTAGCTCAGTCTGTAGTTATGACCCTAGCTCATCCTGTAGTTATGAGCCTAGCTCAGCCTGTAGTTATGAACCTGGCTCAGCGTGTAGTTATGAACCTGGCTCAGCCTGTAGTTATGAGCCTAGCTCAGCGTGTAGTTATGAACCTAGCTCAGCCTGTAGTTATGAACCTAGCTCAGTCTGTAGTTATGAGCCTAGCTCAGTCTGTAGTTATGAGCCTAGCTCAGCCTGTAGTTATGAGCCTAGCTCAGCCTGTAGTTATGACCCTAGCTCAGTCTGTAGTTATGACCCTAGCTCATCCTGTAGTTATGAGCCTAGCTCAGCCTGTAGTTATGAACCTGGCTCAGCGTGTAGTTATGAACCTGGCTCAGCCTGTAGTTATGAGCCTAGCTCAGCGTGTAGTTATGAGCCTAGCTCAGCCTGTAGTTATGACCCTAGCTCAGCCTGTAGTTATGAGCCTAGCTCAGCCTGTAGTTATGAACCTGGCTCAGCGTGTAGTTATGAACCTGGCTCAGCCTGTAGTTATGAGCCTAGCTCAGCCTGTAGTTATGAGCAATATCCAGGAGTTTTACAGGATGAAGTTCAATGTGTAAGTCAATAGCTAAATCAAATCACATTTTATTAGTCACATGCGCCAAATACAACAGGTGTAAACCTTACAGTGACATTTTTATTTTATTTTTTATTTCACCTTTATTTAACCAGGTAGGCTAGTTGAGAACAAGTTCTCATTTACAACTGCGACCTGGCCAAGACAAAGCAAAGCAGTGCGACACAAACAACAACACAGAGTTACACATGGAATAAACAAGCGAACAGTCAATAACACAATAGAAAAAAAGAAAGTCTATATACAGTGTGTGCAAATGGCATGAGGAGGTAAGTTAATAAATAGGCCATAGTAGCGAAGTAATTACAATTTATCAAATTAACACTGGGGTGATAGATGAGCAGATGGTGATGTGCAAGTAGAAATACCGGTGTGCAAAAGAGTAGAAAAGTAAATAAAATCAATATGGGGATGAGGTAGCCTTCCCTGTAGCTCAGTTGGTAGAGCATGGTGTTTGCAACGCCAGGGTTGTGGGTTCGATTCCCACGGGGGGCCAGCACAGAATAAAAAAATAAAAGTGTATGGAATGTATGCATTCACTACTGTAAGTCACTCTGGATAAGTGCGTCTGCTAAATGACTAAAATGTAAAATGTAGGTAGGTAGATTGGGTGGGCTATTTACAGATGGGCTATGTACAGCTGCAGTGATCAGATAGCTGACGTTTAACGTTAGTGAGGGAGAGATAAGTCTCCAACTTCAGTAATTTTGCAATTCGTTCCAGTCATTGGCAGCAGAGAACTGGATGGAAAGGCGGCCAAAGGAGGTGTTGGCTTTAGGGATGACCAGTGAGATGTACCTGCTGGAGCGCGTGCTACGGGTGGGTGTTGTTATCGTGACCAGTGAGTTGAGATAAGGCGGCGCTTTACCTAGCATAGACTTACAGATGACCTGGAGCCAGTGGGTCTGGTGACGAATATGTAGCGAGGGCCAGCCGACTAGAGCATACAGGTTGCAGTGGTGGGTGGTATAAGGGGCTTTGGTGACAAAACAGATGGCACTGTGATACACTGCATCCAGTTTGCTGAGTAGAGTATTGGAAGCTATTTTGTAAATGACATTGCCGAAGTTGGGGATCGGTAGGATAGTCATTTTTATGAGGGCATGTTTGCGGCGTGAGTGAAGGAGGCTTTGTTGCGAAATAGGAAGACGATTCTAGATTTAATTTTGGATTGGAGATGTTTAATATGAGTCTGGAAGGAGAGTTCACAGTCTAGCCAGACACCTAGGTATTTGTAGTTGTCCACATATTCTAAGTCAGAACCGTCCAGAGTAGTGATGCTAGTCGGGCGGGCGGGTGCGGGCAGCGAACGGTTGAAAAGCATGCATATGGTTTTACTAGAGTTTAACCTCTCTGGGCCAGTGGGACGCTTATTCAACAGCCAGTGTAATCCCGTGGCGCGATATTCAAATACCTTAGAAATGCTATTACTTCAATTTCTCAAACATATGACTATTTTACACCATTTTAAAGATAAGACTCTCGTTAATCTAACCACACTGTCCGATTTCAAAAAGGCTTTACAACGAAAGGAAAACATTAGATTATGTCAGCAGAGTACCCAGCCAGAAATAATCAGACACCCATTTTCCAAGCTAGCATATAATGTCACATAAACCCAAACCACAGCTAAATGCAGCACTAACCTTTGATGATCTTCATCAGATGACAATCCTAGGACATTATGTTATACAATACATGCATGTTTTGTTCAATCAAGTTCATATTTATTTCAAAAACCAGCTTTTTACATTAGCCTGTGATGTTCAGAACTAGCATATCCACCGAAAACTTGCGGTGAATTTACTAAATTACTCATGATAAACGTTGACAAAATACATAACAGTTATTTTAAGAATTATAGATACAGAACTCCTTTATGCAATCGCTATGTCCGATTTTAAAATAGCTTTTCGGCGAAAGCACATTTTGCAACATTCTGAGTACATAGCTCGGCCATCACGGCTAGCTATTTTGACATCCGCCAACTTCAGGGTCACCTAAACTCAGAATTACTATGAGAAAAATTGGATTACCTTTGCTGTTCTTCGTCAGAATGCACTCTCAGGACTTCTACTTCAACAACAAATGTTGTTTTGGTTCCAAATAATCCATAGTTATATCCAAATACCTCCGTTTTGTTCGTGCGTTCTGGTCACTATCCGAAGGGTAACGCGCGAGCGCATTTCGTGAGAAAAAATGTCAAAATATTCCATTACCGTACTTAGAAGCATGTCAAACGCTGTTTAAAATCCCTTTTTATGCTATTTTTCTCGTAAAATAGCGATAACATTCCAACCGGGTGACGTTGTATTCATTCAAAGACTAAAAGAAAAACATGGCGAGTTCTCGTGACCGCGCATCTCCAGTCTCACTGTCCCCAGGCTGACCACTTACAAATTCTGCTGCTGTACGTTGCCCAGAGACAGCAGACACCCCATTCCACATTCTGGCGGCTTTAGAGAGCAAATGGAAGCCTTGGAAAGTGTCACGTTACAGCACTGATGCTGTAATGTCGATAGAGATGCAACAGAAGGACAACAAATTGTCAGACAGGGCACTTCCTGTATGGAATCTTCTCAGGTTTTGGCCTGCCATATGAGTTCTGTTATACTCACAGACACCATTCAAACAGTTTTAGAAACTTTAGAGTGTTTTCTATCCAAATCTACTAATTATATGCATATTGTAGTTTCTGGGCAGGAGTAGTAAGCAGATTAAATCGGGTACGTTTTTTATCCGGCCGTGAAAATACTGCCCCCTATCCCAAAGAAGTGTTAATGTCTCCAACCTAAGTGTATGTAAACGTCCGACTTCAACTGTATACGGGGGATGCCGGTACAGATGCCGGTTAGTTAAGGTAGTGTGTACATGTAGGTAGAGTTATTGAATTGACTATGCATAGATGACAACAGAGAGTGGCAGTGGTGTGGAGAGGGGAGGAATTGCAAATAGTCTGAGTAGCCATTTGACTAGATGTTCAGGAGTCTTATGGCTTGGGGGTAGAATCTTTTTAGAAGCGTCTTGGACCTAGACTTGGCAGTCCGGTACCGCTTGCCATGTGGTAGCAGAGAGAACAGTCTATGACTAAGGTGGCTGGAGTATTTGACCATTTTTAGGGCCTTCCTCTGACACCGCCTGGTATCGAGGTCCTAAATGGCAGGAAGCTTGGCCCCAGTGATGTACAGGGTCGTTCGCACTACCCTCTGTAATGCCTTGCGGTCAGATGCCGAGCAGTACCAGGCAGTGATGCAACCCATCTATGGTGAAGCTGTAGAACCTTTTGAGGATCTTTGGACCCATGCCAAATCTTTTCAGTCTCCTGAGGGAGAATAGGTTTTGTCATGCATGCTTCACGACTGTCTTGGTGTGCTTGGACCATGTTAGTTTGTTGGTGATGTGGACACCAAGGAACTTGAAGCTCTCAACCTTCTCCACTGCAGCCCCGTCAATGACAATGCACGGTTCTCTTTTTCCTGTGGTCCACAATCATCTCCTTTGTCTTGACCACGTTGAGGGAGAGGTTGTTGTCCTGGCACCACACAGCCAGGTCTTTGACCTCCTCCCTACAGGATTTCTCATTGTTGTTGGTGATCAGGCCTACCACTGTTGTGTCATCGACAAATGTAATAATGGTGTTGAAGTCGTGCCTGGCCGTGCATTCATGAGTGAATAAGGAGTACAGGAGTGGGCTGAGCACACACCCTTGAGGGGCCCCTGTGTTGAGGATCAGCGTGGCGGATGTGTTGTTACCTACCCTTACCACCTGGGGTTGGCCCGTCACGAAGTCCAGGAACCAGTTGCAGAGGGAGGTGTTTAGTCCCAGTGTCCTTAGCTTATTGATGAGCTTTGAGGGTGTTATGGTGTTGAACACTGAGCTGTAGTCAATGAATAGCATTCTCACATAGGTGTTCCTTATGTCCAGGTGGGAAAGGGCAATGTGGAGTGCAATAGAGATTGCATCATCTGTGGATCTGTTGGGGCGATATGCAAATTGGAGTCGGGTTTCTGGGATGATGGTGTTGATGTGAGCCATGACCAGCCTTTCAAAGCACTTCATGGATACAGATGTGAGTGCTACTGGTCGGTAGTCATTTAGGCAGGTTACCTTAGTGTTCTTGGGCACAGGCACTATGGTGGTCTGCTTAAAACATGTTGTTATTACGGACTCGGACAGGGAGAGGTTGAACATGTCAGTGAAGACCCTTACTAGTTGGTCAGCGCATGCTCGCAATACATGTCCTGATAGTCTGTCTGGCCCTGCGTCCTTGTGAATGTTGACCTGTCTAAAGGTCTTACTCACATCAGCTGCGGAGAGCGAGATCACACAGTCTTCCAGTACAGCTGGTGCTCTCATGCATGTTTCAGTGTTATTTGCCTTGGAGCGAGCATAGAAGTAGTTTAGCTTGTCTGGTAGGCTCGTGTCACTGGGCAGCTCTCGGCTGTGCTTCCATTTGTAGTCTGTAATGGTTTGCAAGCCCTGCCACATCCAACGAGCATCAGAGCCGGTGTAGTACGACTTGATCTTAGTCCTGTTGTGACAATGCCTCCTAGTAGGAGGGGGTTGTAGGAATCAGGAGCAGGAGAGCAAAGAAGTTCCAGTGGCACAAAACATTTAATAAGGCGGTCCCGAACTCACAATACAAACAAGTGGGAAAAACACGCACAAACGTAGTCGCCACCCACAGGGAAACTAACCGCACACACGGAGGAGAAACCTCGACTCCAAAAACAAAGTCTCGAAAACACATGGTAATATTTACCGAAAATAAATCTAAACCCCGTGGTGCAGGCACGCACCCCTAACATGCAATACACACAAATAATCCCGCACAAAGCCTAGCATGCAGCGGGGTGTAGATAAACCCACCGAAATCAACTAACTGAACACAGATGTGAAAAAATAAACAGACACAAACGAAAAGGAAAATGGCAGCTAGTAGGCCGGCGACAACGACCGCCGAGCACCGCCCGAACAGGGAGAGGAGCCACCTTCGGTGGAAGTCGTGACACCTGTATTGACGCTTTGCCTTTTTGATGGTTTGTTGGAGGGCATAGCGGGATTTCTTATAAGCTTCCGGGTTAGAGTCCCGCTCCTTGAAAGCTGCAGCTCTAGACATTAGCTCAGTGCGGATTCTGCCTGTAATCCATGGCTTCTGCTTGGGGTAAGTACTTATGGTCACTGTGGGGACGTCGTCATCAATGCACTTATTGATGAAGCCAGTGACAGATGTGATGTACTCCTCAATGCTATTGGAGGAATCCCGGAACATATTCCAGTCTGTGCTAGCAAAACAGTCCTGTTGCTTTGCATCTGATTCATCTGACCACTTTTTTATTGATCTAGTCACTGGTGCTCCCTGCTTTAATTTTTGCTTGTAAGCAAGAATCAGGAGGATGGAATTATGGTTAGATTTGCCAAATGGAGGGCAAGGGAGAGCTTTGTATGCATCTCTGTGTGTGGAGTATAGGTGGTCCAGAGTTCTTTTCCCTCTGGTTGCACATTTAACATGCTGATAGAAGTTTGGTAAAACTGATTTAAGTTCCCCTACATTAAAGTCCCCGGCTACTAGGAGCGGCGCCTCTGAGTGTTTTCTTGTTTGCTTATGGCAGAATACAGCTCATTCAATGCTATCTTAGAGCAATAGCTTGAGACTTCCTTCGATTTCGTGCACCAGCTGTTGTTTACAAAAATACATAGTCCGCCGCCCCTATTCTTACAGACGCTGCTGTGCTATCCTGCCGGTACATCGTATAACCAGCCAGCTCTATGTTGATGTTGTCGTCGTTCAACCACGACTCCGTGAAGCATAAGATGTTACAGTTTTTAATGTCCCGTTGGTAGGTTAATCTTCCCCGTAACTCGTTGATTTTATTGTCCAAAGATTGCACGTTTGCTAGCAGAATTGAGGGAAGTGGGGGTTTATTCGATCTTAGTATACGATATCACCAGTTTCATTAATGTCAGGAAAGAAAGGTAGTGTTTTATGTCACATGTTTTTTGCCAAATTCTGTGAAGACTACAAGCATGAGAAAGGGTTTAATGAACGATATTGAATGCATTTATGTTCCCCCTTTATATCTTAATTATCAATGACTTTGTAACAGCTTGAAACTGTCCACTACTGGAAATGCTCCCTGGTACCCTAGTTTATAGAAAGATATTATTAGACGGTGTAAATGGGTCTATCAAAAATCTGTATTTTTATGAATGTATTGCTCTTTCTGCCTAGCATGAACAGTCAGTGATCTTATGGTAACTATAGCAATTGACTTGGCTGTTGTTGTAACCGAGCCGACATGTTGCCGTTTTCAACACCGCATGGCAACAAACACTGGAGTTGTCTGAAGGGCATCGCCATGTAAACGCACCCAAACTTTATTGTTCTGGTGAGTAAACACATACACACAGGCACACACATAGGCATACACACAGGCACACACAGCCACACAGGCACACACAAACAGGCACAGAGCCACACAGGCACAGGCACGTACACAGGCACAAGCACACACACAGCCAAAAGCACACACAAACACACGCACATCACCCACCACCACTCATTATCTCCTCACCAGCAATATCTCTTGACAGTTTAACTGGAAATAAAAACTGTATCGGGGGAAAGACACATCACCTGCTGGAAGTGAGATGAATTATTACAAATATTATTATCATTCTCTCTCTGTAGAGTACTAGAGAGGAGGAGGATGGAGGAGGAGGAGGGGGGAGGAGGAGGGGGAGGAGGAGGAGAGGAGAGGAGAAAGGGTGAGGAGGGGATGAAGAGGAGAGGAGGAAGGAGGAGAGGAGAAAGGGTGAGGAGGGGATGAAGAGGAGAGGAGGAGAGGAGGAGAAGGAGAGGAGGAAGGAGAGGAGAAAGGAGGAGGAGGGGAGGAGGAAGGGAGGGAGGAAGCGGTAGAGGAGTCAGGAGGAGAGGAATAAAGGTTGAAGAGGAGGAGGATGAGGAGAAGGAGGTAGGAGGAGAGGAGAAAGGAGGAAGAAGAGAAGAGGAGGAAGGAGGGGGAGGAGGAGAAAAAGAAGGAGGGGGATAATTGAGTAGGCGGAGTGGGCAGAAAGAGGGGGAGGGGAGGAAGGAGGCGGTTAGGGTTGTGAAATAGGATTTTTAAATA
>NC_042970.1:76310039-76364829 GCF_901001165.1 Salmo trutta | reverse complement strand
CAACACAGAGAGCATCATGTCTGCCGGCAATAACCCCCCTCCCCCCTCAACTAATACACATAAGACCTCATCATATTGCAATTACAAATTGAGAGTAGCAGCTCAGAGAGAGATCGGAGATAACTTATTTGTGAAGACAGATGGCAAATTGTTTCCGCAAACAAAAAACTTGTCCATCAGGGTTCCAACGTGTAGTTCAGTCTGTAGTTATGAGTCTAGCTCAGCCTGTAGTTATGAGCCTAGCTCAGCCTGTAGTTATGAGCCTAGCTCAGCCTGTAGTTATGAGCCTAGCTCAGCCTGTAGTTATGAACCTAGCTCAGCCTGTAGTTATGAGCCTAGCTCAGCCTGTAGTTATGAACCTAGCTCAGCGTGTAGTTATGAGCCTAGCTCAGCCTGTAGTTATGAACCTAGCTCAGCGTGTAGTTATGAACCTAGCTCAGCGTGTAGTTATGAGCCTAGCTCAGCCTGTAGTTATGAGCCTAGCTCAGCCTGTAGTTATGAACCTAGCTCAGCGTGTAGTTATGAGCCTGGCTCAGCCTGTAGTTATGAACCTAGCTCAGCCTGTAGTTATGAACCTAGCTCAGCGTGTAGTTATGAACCTAGCTCAGCGTGTAGTTATGAGCCTGGCTCAGCCTGAAGTTATGAGCCTAGCTCAGCGTGTAGTTATGAGCCTGGCTCAGCCTGTCGTTATGAGTCTAGCTCAGCGTGTAGTTATGAGCCTAGCTCAGCGTGTAGTTATGAGCCTAGCTCAGCCTGTAGTTATGAGCCTAGCTCAGTGTGTAGTTATGAGCCTGGCTCAGCGTGTAGTTATGAGCCTTGCTCAGCGTGTAGTTATGAGCCTAGCTCAGTCTGTAGTTATGAGCCTAGCTCAGCGTGTAGTTATGAGCCTAGCTCAGTCTGTAGTTATGACCCTAGCTCAGCGTGTAGTTATGAGCCTAGCTCAGCCTGTAGTTATGAGCCTAGCTCAGCGTGTAGTTATGAGCCTAGCTCAGCGTGTAGTTATGAACCTGGCTCAGCGTGTAGTTATGCGCCTAGCTCAGCGTGTAGTTATGCACCTAGCTCAGCGTGTAGTTATGAGCCTAGCTTAGCGTGTAGTTATGAGCCTGGCTCAGCGTGTAGTTATGAGCCTAGCTCAGCCTGTAGTTTTGAGCCTGGCTCAGCGTGTAGTTATGCGCCTAGCTCAGCGTGTGGTTATGAGCCTGGCTCAGCGTGTAGTTATGCGCCTAGCTCAGCGTGTAGTTATGAGCCTAGCTCAGCGTGTAGTTATGAGCCTGGTTCTGCATGTAGTTATGCGCCTAGCTCAGCGTGTAGTTATGAGCCTGGCTCAGCGTGTAGTTATGAGCCTAGCTCAGAGTGTAGTTATGAGCCTAGCTCAGTCTGTAGTTATGCCCCTAGCTCAGCGTGTAGTTATGACCCTAGCTCAGCGTGTAGTTATGAGCCTAGCTCAGCCTGTTGTTATGAGCCTGGCTCAGCGTGTAGTTATGAGCCTAGCTCAGCCTGTGGTTATGAGCCTAGCTCAGCGTGTAGTTATGACCCTAGCTCAGCGTGTAGTTATGAGCCTAGCTCAGCCTGTGGTTATGAGCCTGGCTCAGCGTGTAGTTATGAGCCTAGCTCAGCCTGTGGTTATGAGCCTAGCTCAGCGTGTAGTTATGACCCTAGCTCAGCGTGTAGTTATGAGCCTAGCTCAGCCTGTGGTTATGAGCCTGGCTCAGCGTGTAGTTATGAGCCTAGCTCAGCCTGTGGTTATGAGCCTGGCTCAGCGTGTAGTTATGAGCCTAGCTCAGCCTGTAGTTATGACCCTAGCTCAGCGTGTATTTGTGAGTCATTTAACTCAGCCTGTCTGTTTTGAAACGCGTTCCCTTTGTACACACCCCACCTGAGAGATAGAAAGGAAGCACACAGTCTTTTTCAGCTATGCTGTGTGCCTGTGAGTTTTTCATACACTCCTACGTGTGTGTGGGTGTGTGTGTGTGTTCAATCAATCAATCAATCAAATGTATTTGTAAAGCACTTTTTACATCAGCCGAAGTCACAAAGTGCTGTACAGAAACCCAGCCTAAAACCCCAAACAGCAAGCAATGCAGGTGTAGAAGCACGGTGGCTAGGAAAAACTCCCAAGAAAGGCCAAAACCTAGGAAGAAACCTAGAGAGGAACCAGTCTATGAGGGGTGGCCAGTCCGGGTGGAGATTATAACAGAACATGGCCAAGATGTTCAAATGTTCATAGATGACCAGCAGGGTCAAATAATAATAATCATAGTGGTTGTAGAGGGTG
Organism: Salmo trutta; assembly: GCF_901001165.1. NCBI lineage: Eukaryota > Metazoa > Chordata > Actinopteri > Salmoniformes > Salmonidae > Salmo > Salmo trutta. Next base: position 76,362,554 of record NC_042970.1, on the reverse strand, counting down.
CAACATGTCAGCACCTCAGGAGTAAATGTCAGTTGGCTTTTCATAGCCGATCATTCAGAGTTAGAGACAGCAGGTGCGGTAAAGAGAGAGTCAAAAACAGCAGGTCCGGGACAAGGTAGCAAGTCCGGTGAACAGGTCAGGGTTCCATAGCCGCAGGCAGAACAGTTGAAACTGGAGCAGCAGCATGACCAGGTGGACTGGGACAGCAAGGAGTCATCAGGCCAGGTAGAAAGAGAGAAAGTGAGAGAGAGAGAGAGAGAGAGAATTAGATGGAACAAACAACTCTTAAGGATCCGCCCTTTTTTTTTCAATTTTCGCCTAAAATGACATACCCAAATCTAACTGCCTGTAGCTCAGGACCTGAAGCAAGGATATGCATATTCTTGGTACCTTTTGAAAGGAAACACTTTGATGTTTGTGTAAATATGAAAGGAATGTAGGAGAATATAACACATTAGATCTGGTATAAGATAATACAAAGGAAAAAACGAATTTGTTAATTAATAACTTTTCATGTTCAAAATTGTGCACTCTCCTCAAACAAATAGCATGGTTTTCTTTCACTGTAAAAGCTACTGTAAATTGGACAGTGCAGTTAGATTAACAAGAATTTAAGCTTTCTGCCAATATCAGATATGTCTATGTCCTGGGAAATGTTCTTGTTACTTACAACCTCATGCTAATCGCCTTAGCCTACATTAGCTTAACCGTCACATGGAAGGGACACCGATCCCGAAAATTCATACTGGACACCGGATAAGACAGGAGAAATACTCCAGATATAACAGACTGACCCTAGCCCCCGACACATAAACTATTGCAGCATAAATACTGGAGGCTGAGACAGGAGGGGTCGGGAGACACTGTGGCCCTGTCCAACTATACTCCCTGGACAGGGCCAACCAGGCAGGATATAACCCCACCCACTTTGCCAAAGCACAGCCCCCACACCACTAGAGGGATATCTTCAACCACCAACTTACTACCCTGAGACAAGGCTGAGTATAGCCCACAAAGACCTCCCCCAAGGCGCGAACCCGAGGGGGGTGCCAACCCCGGACAGGAAGATCACGTCAGTGACTCAACCCACTCAAGTGACGCACCCCTCCTAGGGACGGCATGAAAGAGCACCAGTAAGTCAGTGACTCAGCCCCCGTAATAGGGTTAGAGGCAGAGAATCCCAGTGGAGAGAGAATCCCAGTGGAGAGAGGGGAACCAGCCAGGCAGAGACAGCAAGGGCGGTTCGCCGCTCCAGTGCCTTTCCGTTCACCTTCACACCCCTGGGCCAGACTACACTCAATCATAGGACCTTCTGAAGAGATGAGTCTCAAATAATGACTTAAAGGTCGAGACCGAGTCTGCGTCTCTCACATGGGTAGGCAGACCATTCCATAAAAATAGAGTTCTATACGAGAAAGCCCTGCCTCCAGCTGTTTGCTTAGAAATTCTAGGGACAGTTAGGAGGCCTGTGTCTTGTGACCATAGCGTATGTGTAGATATGTACGGCAGGACCAAATTGGAAAGACAGGTAGGAGCAAGCCCATGTCATGCCTTGTAGGTTAGCAGTAAAACCTTGAAATCAGCCCTAGCCTTAACAGGAAGCCATATGATCACATTTTTGGGGTTCTTGTCAAGATTCTAGCAGCCGTGTTAAGCACTAACTGAAGTTTATTTGAGTGTTTTATTCGGGTAACCGGAAAGTTCAATGTGTGAGAGTTCAATAACATGGAAAGGTTGTCATACCGGATGGATTAATCTGGGTGTGATGTTTTTGCATGCTAAACATTGCAAGGTTTTAGGTAAGTGCTATATGCTAATGAGAGGTATAAGTTAGGCATTTAGACATAGGTTGAACGTGAACAGTATGACAAGTCCTCCACAACACACACTGTTTTTAGAACGGACATGCAATTATCACACACCCAATAGGGAGCTTACATCAACATGTTCTAGTTAGAATATTTTCAAATAGCCATATTCAACCATAGTAGTTATTCTGTGTGTCACCTAGGCTGATGTACTACTGATATGTCCAACTACTGACACATTACTGATATGTCCAACTACTGACACATTACTGATATGTCCAACTACTGACACATTACTGATATGTCCAAATACTGACACATTACTGATATGTCCAACTACTGACACATTACTGATATATCCAAATACTGACACATTACTGATATGTCCAACTACTGACACATTACTGATATGTCCAACTACTGACACATTACTGATATGTCCAACTACTGACACATTACTGATATGTCCAAATACTGACACATTACTGATATGTCCAACTACTGACACATTACTGATATGTCCAAATACTGACACATTACTGATATGTCCAACTACTGACACATTACTGATATGTCCAAACACTGACACATTACTGATATGACACTATAATGACTGCTTACTGGCAGAAACAGACGACACAACAACCTTTTTCATCAAGTGCTTTGATGGCTTTTAAGACTTTTAGCTTGTATAAATCCTTGCAAGCTGAACAAACCTCACCAATGCTTTACGTTGGCTGTTACAAGCATTCCCTTAGTGCTCCCAAGTATTGTTTTGATGTTTTCTTATCTTTAGTACCAACAATGAACAAGTTGAAAACACAAAGTCTTAGAAACAGCTGTCTTTCTTGTCGTAGATGGTTTGTGTGTGAGTGTGTGTGGGTGTGTGTGTGTTTGACAGTTCTTCTAAGCTTGTCTGACAGTGTGTCTGGATCCATTTACCCTTTGCTGTATCTCTGTGCCTCCCAAAAGCACACACACCTGGTTGATCAGACTAACCTGAACATAATCTCTCACTCTTTTATGATCCCTTCCCTCCTCTCTCTTTCTCCATCTCCCTCTATCTTCCCTGTAGCACCTGTCTTTCTGTTTTATATATCTCTCTCCCACTCCCCCGCCTCTCTCTCTCTCTGTCTCTCTGTCACTCTCTCTACCGTCTTCCCCCCTCTCTATTTTATATCTCTGCTGCTGATTCATTTCCCTTAGTAAGAGCCCTCCGCCACTGTTACAGGATAAGTGTTGAAACAGCATCATCCGTTGTGTCTCAAACGGCCCCCTAGTCCCATTATAGAGCACTACTTTTGACCAGGGCCCCCTATGTTGCATTATAAAGGGAATAAGGTGCAATTTGTGATGTAACCTTAAACTAACAGAGGGAGGTCTCCACTTGATATAAATCATTCACTGATTCACTGCAACACCCCACAGGGGGGACAGTTTCACAGTGTGTGTGTGTGTGTGTGTGTGTGTGTGTGTGTGTGTGTGTGTGTGTGTGTGTGTGTGTGTGTGTGTGTGTGTGTGTGTGTGTGTGTGTGTGTGTGTGCGTGTGTGTGTGTATGAGTGTGCGTGTGCGTGTGTGTGTGTGCGTGTGTGTGCGTGGGCGTATGAGTGTGCGTGTGTGTGCGTGCGTGGCAGTAAAATATGGGTCGCCAGACGAGTCGTTACTCCAAACAGACAGTAAATGTCCCTGATCTCCACTGTGATTTGTTTCTTTCTGTCCTCAAGACGGAAAGGAAAAACTGAGAGGCAACACCAGGATTAAGGGAAAGACAGGACCTACAAGAAAGAACGAAAGAAATAGAAAACAAGAAAATAACTATTGAGACGAAGAGATTATCGATTTTTTTTTCTTCTTCTACCTCAGTCTAGTAGAGTTGATCTATATATGAAAAAATGATGAGTCCTCATGAGGACGGACTGGGGGATACAGGGTCCATCCAGAGAGGAATACTCTGCTATCCATTATTAGAGACTGGGGGGTACAGGGTCCATCCAGAGAGGAATACTCTGCTATCCATTATTAGAGACTGGGGGGTACAGGGTCCATCCAGAGAGGAATACTCTGCTATCCATTATTACAGACTGGAGGGTACAGGTCCCACCATCCAGAGAGGAATACTCTGCTATCCATTATTAGAGACTGGGGGGTACAGGGTCCATCCAGAGAGGAAAATTCTGCTATCCATTATTACAGACTGGAGGGTACAGGTCCCACCATCCAAAGAAGAATACTCTGCTATCCATTATTAGAGACTGGGGGGTACAGGGTCCATCCAGAGAGGAATATTCTGCTATCCATTATTACAGACTGGAGGGTACAGGTCCCACCATCCAGAGAGGAATACTCTGCTATCCATTATTAGAGACTGGAGGGTACAGGTCCCACCATCCAGAGAGGAATACTCTGCTATCCATTATTAGAGACTGGAGGGTACAGGTCCCACCATCCAAAGAGGAATACTCTGCTATCCATTATTAGAGACTGGAGGGTACAGGTCCCACCATCCAGAGAGGAATACTCTGCTATCCATTATTACAGACTGGAGGGTACAGGTCCCACCATCCAGAGAGGAATACTCTGCTATCCATTATTAGAGACTGGAGGGTACAGGTCCCACCATCCAGAGAGGAAAACTCTGCTAACCATTATTAGAGACTGGAGGGTACAGGTCCCACCGTCCAGAGAGGAATACTCTGCTATCCATTATTAGAGACTGGAGGGTACAGGTCCCACCGTCCAGAGAGGAATACTCTGCCATCCATTATTACAGACTGGAGGGTACAGGTCCCACCGTCCAGAGAGGAATACTCTGCCATCCATTATTAGAGACTGGAGTGTACAGGTCCCACCGTCCAGAGAGGAATACTCTGTTATCCATTATTAGAGACTGGAGGGTACAGGTCCCACCGTCCAGAGAGGAATACTCTGCTATCCATAATTAGAGACTGGAGGGTACAGGTCCCACCGTCCAGAGAGGAATACTCTGCTATCCATTATTAGAGATTGGAGGGTACAGGTCCCACCGTCCAGAGAGGAATACTCTGCCATCCATTATTAGAGACTAGAGGGTACAGGTCCCACCATCCAGAGAGGAATACTCTGCTATCCATTATTAGAGACTGGAGGGTACAGGTCCCACCGTCCAGAGAGGAATACTCTGCTATCCATTATTAGAGACTGGAGGGTACAGGTCCCACCGTCCAGAGAGGAATACTCTGCTATCCATTATTAGAGACTGGAGGGTACAGGTCCCACCGTCCAGAGAGGAATACTCTGCAATCCATTATTACAGACTGGAGGGTACAGGTCCCACCGTCCAGAGAGGAATACTCTGCTATCCATTATTAGAGACTGGAGGGTACAGGTCCCACCGTCCAGAGAGGAATACTCTGCTATCCATTATTAGAGACTGGAGGGTACAGGTCCCACCGTCCAGAGAGGAATACTCTGCCATCCATTATTACAGACTGGAGGGTACAGGTCCCACCGTCCAGAGAGGAATACTCTGCCATCCATTATTAGAGACTGGAGTGTACATTTCCCACCGTCCAGAGAGGAATACTCTGTTATCCATTATTAGAGACTGGAGGGTACAGGTCCCACCGTCCAGAGAGGAATACTCTGCTATCCATTATTAGAGACTGGAGGGTACAGGTCCCACCGTCCAGAGAGGAATACTCTGCTATCCATTATTAGAGATTGGAGGGTACAGGTCCCACCGTCCAGAGAGGAATACTCTGCTATCCATTATTAGAGACTGGAGGGTACAGGTCCCACCGTCCAGAGAGGAATACTCTGCTATCCATTATTAGAGACTGGAGGGTACAGGTCCCACCGTCCAGAGAGGAATACTCTGCAATCCATTATTACAGACTGGAGGGTACAGGTCCCACCGTCCAGAGAGGAATACTCTGCTATCCATTATTAGAGACTGGAGGGTACAGGTCCCACCGTCCAGAGAGGAATACTCTGCTATCCATTATTAGAGACTGGAGGGTACAGGTCCCACCGTCCAGAGAGGAATACTCTGCCATCCATTATTACAGACTGGAGGGTACAGGTCCCACCGTCCAGAGAGGAATACTCTGCCATCCATTATTAGAGACTGGAGTGTACATTTCCCACCGTCCAGAGAGGAATACTCTGTTATCCATTATTAGAGACTGGAGGGTACAGGTCCCACCGTCCAGAGAGGAATACTCTGCTATCCATTATTAGAGACTGGAGGGTACAGGTCCCACCGTCCAGAGAGGAATACTCTGCTATCCATTATTAGAGATTGGAGGGTACAGGTCCCACCGTCCAGAGAGGAATACTCTGCTATCCATTATTAGAGACTGGAGGGTACAGGTCCCACCGTCCAGAGAGGAATACTCTGCTATCCATTATTAGAGACCGGAGGGTACAGGTCCCACCGTCCAGAGAGGAATACTCTGCTATCCATTATTAGAGACCGGAGGGTACAGGTCCCACCGTCCAGAGAGGAATACTCTGCTATCCATTATTAGAGACTGGAGGGTACAGGTCCCACCGTCCAGAGAGGAATACTCTGCTATCCATTATTAGAGACCGGAGGGTACAGGTCCCACCGTCCAGAGAGGAATACTCTGCTATCCATTATTAGAGACCGGAGGGTACAGGTCCCACCGTCCAGAGAGGAATACTCTGCTATCCATTATTAGAGACCGGAGGGTACAGGTCCCACCGTCCAGAGAGGAATACTCTGCTATCCATTTTTAGAGACTGGAGGGTACAGGTCCCACCGTCCAGAGAGGAATACTCTGCCATCCATTATTAGAGACTGGAGGGTACAGGTCCCACCGTCCAGAGAGGAATACTCTGCCATCCATTATTAGAGACTGGAGGGTACAGGTCCCACCGTCCAGAGAGGAAAACTCTGCTATCCATTATTAGAGACTGGAGGGTACAGGTCCCACCGTCCAGAGAGGAATACTCTGCTATCCATTATTAGAGACTGGAGAGTACAGTTTCCACCATCCAGAGAGGAATGCTCTGCTATCCATTATTAGAGACTGGAGGGTACAGGTCCCACCATCCAGAGAGGAAAACTCTGCTATCCATTATTAGAGACTGGAGGGTACAGGTCGCACCATCCAGAGAGCACTACTCTGCTATCCATTATTAGAGACTGGAGGGTACAGGTCCCATCATCCAGAGAGGAATACTCTGCTATCCATTATTAGAGACTGGAGGGTACAGGTCCCACCATCCAGAGAGGAAAACTCTGCTATCCATTATTAGAGACTGGAGGGTACAGGTCCCACCATCCAGAGAGGAATACTCTGCTATCCATTATTAGAGACTGGAGGGTACAGGTCCCACCATCCAGAGAGGAATACTCTGCTATCCATTATTAGAGACTGGAGGGTACAGGTCCCACCATCCAGAGAGGAATACTCTGCTGTCCATTATTAGAGACTGGAGGGTACAGGTCCCACCATCCAGAGAGGAATACTCTGCTATCCATTATTAGAGACTGGAGGGTACAGGTCCCACCATCCAGAGAGGAATACTCTGCTTTCCATTATTACAGACTGGAGGGTACAGGTCCCACCATCCAGAGAGGAATACTCTGCTATCCATTATTACAGACTGGAGGGTACAGGTCCCACCATCCAGAGAGGAATACTCTGCTATCCATTATTACAGACTGGAGGGTACGGGTCCCACCATCCAGAGAGGAATACTCTGCTATCCATTATTACAGACTGGAGGGTACAGGTCCCACCATCCAGAGAGGAATACTCTGCTATCCATTATTACAGACTGGAGGGTACAGGTCCCACCATCCAGAGAGGAATACTCTGCTATCCATTATTAGAGACTGGAGGGTACAGGTCCCACCATCCAGAGAGGAATACTCTGCTATCCATTATTCCAGACTGGAGGGTACATGTCCCACCATCCAGAGAGGAATACTCTGCTATCCATTATTAGAGACCGGAGGGTACAGGTCCCACCGTCCAGAGAGGAATACTCTGCTATCCATTATTAGAGACCGGAGGGTACAGGTCCCACCGTCCAGAGAGGAATACTCTGCTATCCATTATTAGAGACCGGAGGGTACAGGTCCCACCGTCCAGAGAGGAATACTCTGCTATCCATTATTAGAGACCGGAGGGTACAGGTCCCACCGTCCAGAGAGGAATACTCTGCTATCCATTATTAGAGACTGGAGGGTACAGGTCCCACCGTCCAGAGAGGAATACTCTGCTATCCATTTTTAGAGACTGGAGGGTACAGGTCCCACCGTCCAGAGAGGAATACTCTGCCATCCATTATTAGAGACTGGAGGGTACAGGTCCCACCGTCCAGAGAGGAATACTCTGCCATCCATTATTAGAGACTGGAGGGTACAGGTCCCACCGTCCAGAGAGGAAAACTCTGCTATCCATTATTAGAGACTGGAGGGTACAGGTCCCACCGTCCAGAGAGGAATACTCTGCTATCCATTATTAGAGACTGGAGAGTACAGTTTCCACCATCCAGAGAGGAATGCTCTGCTATCCATTATTAGAGACTGGAGGGTACAGGTCCCACCATCCAGAGAGGAATACTCTGCTATCCATTATTAGAGACTGGAGGGTACAGGTCCCACCATCCAGAGAGGAAAACTCTGCTATCCATTATTAGAGACTGGAGGGTACAGGTCGCACCATCCAGAGAGCACTACTCTGCTATCCATTATTAGAGACTGGAGGGTACAGGTCCCATCATCCAGAGAGGAATACTCTGCTATCCATTATTAGAGACTGGAGGGTACAGGTCCCACCATCCAGAGAGGAAAACTCTGCTATCCATTATTAGAGACTGGAGGGTACAGGTCCCACCATCCAGAGAGGAATACTCTGCTATCCATTATTAGAGACTGGAGGGTACAGGTCCCACCATCCAGAGAGGAATACTCTGCTATCCATTATTAGAGACTGGAGGGTACAGGTCCCACCATCCAGAGAGGAATACTCTGCTGTCCATTATTAGAGACTGGAGGGTACAGGTCCCACCATCCAGAGAGGAATACTCTGCTATCCATTATTAGAGACTGGAGGGTACAGGTCCCACCATCCAGAGAGGAATACTCTGCTTTCCATTATTACAGACTGGAGGGTACAGGTCCCACCATCCAGAGAGGAATACTCTGCTATCCATTATTACAGACTGGAGGGTACAGGTCCCACCATCCAGAGAGGAATACTCTGCTATCCATTATTACAGACTGGAGGGTACGGGTCCCACCATCCAGAGAGGAATACTCTGCTATCCATTATTACAGACTGGAGGGTACAGGTCCCACCATCCAGAGAGGAATACTCTGCTATCCATTATTACAGACTGGAGGGTACAGGTCCCACCATCCAGAGAGGAATACTCTGCTATCCATTATTAGAGACTGGAGGGTACAGGTCCCACCATCCAGAGAGGAATACTCTGCTATCCATTATTCCAGACTGGAGGGTACATGTCCCACCATCCAGAGAGGAATACTCTGCTATCCATTATTAGAGACTGGACGGTACAGGTCCCACCATCCAGAGAGGAATACTCTGCTGTCCATTATTAGAGACTGGAGGGTACAGGTCCCACCGTCCAGAGAGGAATACTCTGCTATCCATTTTTAGAGACTGGAGGGTACAGGTCCCACCGTCCAGAGAGGAATACTCTGCCATCCATTATTAGAGACTGGAGGGTACAGGTCCCACCGTCCAGAGAGGAATACTCTGCTATCCATTATTAGAGACTGGAGGGTACAGGTCCCACCGTCCAGAGAGGAATACTCTGCTATCCATTATTAGAGACTGGAGGGTACAGGTCCCACCGTCCAGAGAGGAATACTCTGCTATCCATTATTAGAGACTGGAGAGTACAGGTTCCACCATCCAGAGAGGAATACTCTGCTATCCATTATTAGAGACTGGAGGGTACAGGTCCCACCATCCAGAGAGGAATACTCTGCTATCCATTATTAGAGACTGGAGGGTACAGGTCCCACCATCCAGAGAGGAAAACTCTGCTATCCATTATTAGAGACTGGAGGGTACAGGTCGCACCATCCAGAGAGCAATACTCTGCTATCCATTATTAGAGACTGGAGGGTACAGGTCCCACCATCCAGAGAGGAATACTCTGCTATCCATTATTAGAGACTGGAGGGTACAGGTCCCACCATCCAGAGAGGAAAACTCTGCTATCCATTATTAGAGACTGGAGGGTACAGGTCCCACCATCCAGAGAGGAATACTCTGCTATCCATTATTAGAGACTGGAGGGTACAGGTCCCACCATCCAGAGAGGAAAACTCTGCTATCCATTATTAGAGACTGGAGGGTACAGGTCCCACCATCCAGAGAGGAATACTCTGCTATCCATTATTAGAGACTGGAGGGTACAGGTCCCACCATCCAGAGAGGAATACTCTGCTGTCCATTATTAGAGACTGGAGGGTACAGGTCCCACCATCCAGAGAGGAATACTCTGCTGTCCATTATTAGAGACTGGAGGGTACAGGTCCCACCATCCAGAGAGGAATACTCTGCTTTCCATTATTACAGACTGGAGGGTACAGGTCCCACCATCCAGAGAGGAATACTCTGCTATCCATTATTACAGACTGGAGGGTACAGGTCCCACCATCCAGAGAGGAATACTCTGCTATCCATTATTACAGACTGGAGGGTACAGGTCCCACCATCCAGAGAGGAATACTCTGCTATCCATTATTACAGACTGGAGGGTACAGGTCCCACCATCCAGAGAGGAATACTCTGCTATCCATTATTACAGACTGGAGGGTACAGGTCCCACCATCCAGAGAGGAATACTCTGCTATCCATTATTAGAGACTGGAGGGTACAGGTCCCACCATCCAGAGAGGAATACTCTGCTATCCATTATTCCAGACTGGAGGGTACATGTCCCACCATCCAGAGAGGAATACTCTGCTATCCATTATTAGAGACTGGACGGTACAGGTCCCACCATCCAGAGAGGAATACTCTGCTGTCCATTATTAGAGACTGGAGGGTACAGGTCCCACCGTCCAGAGAGGAATACTCTGCTATCCATTTTTAGAGACTGGAGGGTACAGGTCCCACCGTCCAGAGAGGAATACTCTGCCATCCATTATTAGAGACTGGAGGGTACAGGTCCCACCGTCCAGAGAGGAATACTCTGCTATCCATTATTAGAGACTGGAGGGTACAGGTCCCACCGTCCAGAGAGGAATACTCTGCTATCTATTATTAGAGACTGGAGGGTACAGGTCCCACCGTCCAGAGAGGAATACTCTGCTATCCATTATTAGAGACTGGAGAGTACAGGTTCCACCATCCAGAGAGGAATACTCTGCTATCCATTATTAGAGACTGGAGGGTACAGGTCCCACCATCCAGAGAGGAATACTCTGCTATCCATTATTAGAGACTGGAGGGTACAGGTCCCACCATCCAGAGAGGAAAACTCTGCTATCCATTATTAGAGACTGGAGGGTACAGGTCGCACCATCCAGAGAGGAATACTCTGCTATCCATTATTAGAGACTGGAGGGTACAGGTCCCACCATCCAGAGAGGAATACTCTGCTATCCATTATTAGAGACTGGAGGGTACAGGTCCCACCATCCAGAGAGGAAAACTCTGCTATCCATTATTAGAGACTGGAGGGTACAGGTCCCACCATCCAGAGAGGAATACTCTGCTATCCATTATTAGAGACTGGAGGGTACAGGTCCCACCATCCAGAGAGGAAAACTCTGCTATCCATTATTAGAGACTGGAGGGTACAGGTCCCACCATCCAGAGAGGAACACTCTGCTATCCATTATTAGAGACTGGAGGGTACAGGTCCCACCATCCAGAGAGGAATACTCTGCTGTCCATTATTAGAGACTGGAGGGTACAGGTCCCACCATCCAGAGAGGAATACTCTGCTATCCATTATTAGAGACTGGAGGGTACAGGTCCCACCATCCAGAGAGGAATACTCTGCTATCCATTATTCCAGACTGGAGGGTACAGGTCCCACCATCCAGAGAGGAATACTCTGCTATCCATTATTAGAGACTGGACGGTACAGGTCCCACCATCCAGAGAGGAATACTCTGCTGTCCATTATTAGAGACTGGAGGGTACAGGTCCCACCGTCCAGAGAGGAACACTCTGCTATCCATTATTACAGACTGGAGGGCACAGGTCCCACCATCCAGAGAGGAATACTCTGCTATCCATTATTACAGACTGGAGGGTACAGGTCCCACCATCCAGAGAGGAATACTCTGCTATCTATTATTACAGACTGGAGGGTACAGGTCCCACCATCCAGAGAGGAATACTCTGTTGTCCATTATTAGAGACTGGAGGGTACAGATCCCACCATCCAGAGAGGAATAATCTTCTATCCATTATTCCAGACTGGAGGGTACAGGTCCCACCATCCAGAGAGGAATACTCTGCTATCCATTATTGGAGACTGGAGGGTACAGGTTCCACCATCCAGAGAGGAATACTCTGCTATCCATTATTAGAGACTGGAGGGTACAGGTCCCACCATCCAGAGAGGAATACTCTGCTATCCATTATTAGAGACTGGAGGGTACAGGTCCCACCATCCAGAGAGAAATACTCTGCTATCCATTATTTATGTCTTTAACTGTCTCATATTGTCCTGGCTGTGTCTGTGTGTCGGTGTGTTGGCAGGTCTTCCAACAAGGGGAAATAGTAGAAAGTAGAGTGGAGCAGATGGGAAGTGATCATGCGGGGGCAGTGAGGATTAGTCTGCTACCATTATTTATGTATTTAACTGCCTCATATTGTCCCGGCTGTGTCTGTGTGTCGGCCAGTCTTCTACCCCTGAGATGTAAGCGTTTCTAACGGTTAGTCTCAAGTCCAAGTGCGCTTTTAAGAATTGTCCATTGTGGTGTCAACCTATCACATCCTCTCAAATCTCCACAAGTGTCTAGGGGGTAGGGGCTAGAGGCTGTTACTGGACAGGTCTAACCTTTTAAAATGGGTTTGCAGCCCAGCTGTTTACTGTGTTTGTCTCCGTTGGTCCTGTGACATGATAGGGTAATGTGTTTCCAGGACAAAGAGACGAGCAAGGAGAACACACACGCATGCGTGCGTGTGTGTGTGCTTATGTGTGTGTGTGTGTCTCTGTCTGCGTTTTAGTGTGTCTCTCTATGTGTTTAGCATGGTAATTAAGAACAAAAAACAGCTAAATTGACATTCTCGCTGTAAGTCTCAGTACTGTGAGGTCTGTCTAAGCAGCTTACAGTATGACAAGCCCACTGTGCTACTGTAATAGGTTCATCCAAAAGAACTGTGTGTTCCTCTGTCTGACCTTTATGTGTTTGGTAAAGCCTTGGCTCCTGTCTCTCTCTCTATCTCTCTGTCCTCCCTTCCTTTCTTTATTTACTTCTCTCTCTCTCTCTCTCTCTACCCTGGCTTCCTCTCACCATCTAACCCTCTCTTTGCTCTCTCTTTGCTCTCTCTTTGCTCTCTCTTTGCTCTCTCTTTGCTCTCTCTTTGCTCTCTCTTTGCTCTCTCTTTGCTCTCTCTTTCTCTCTCTGTCTCTCTCTCTCTCTCATTTCCAGGCCCACAACAAAGTTACATGTCATCGTCCTTGAATGTACAATTACAGTATAATTATTAGCAGGTAGAATAAGAATATGGAATTATTTTCACAGTGGCAAATACTCATTATATCACATCCTCCCCCCTCCACTCCTCCCCCCTGCACTCCTCCCCCCCTCCACTCCTCCCCCCTGCACTCCTCCCCCCCTCCACTCCTCCCCCCTGCACTCCTCCCCCCCTCCACTCCTCCCCCCCTCCACTCCTCCCCCCCTGCACTCCTCCCCCCCCCACTCCTCCCCCCTGCACTCCTCCCCCCTCCACTCCTCCCCCCTGCACTCCTCCCCCCCTCCACTCCTCCCCCCCCTCCACTCCTCCCCCCTGCACTCCTCCCCCCTCCACTCCTCCCCCCTGCACTCCTCCCCCCTCCACTCCTTCCCACTCTCTTTCTTCCTCTATTCCTCTCCCTCTTCCTCTCCCTACATTCTTCTCTCTCACTCTCTTTTCTCACTCCCTCCCTCCCCTATTCTCACTCTCTGCCTCTCTCTCTCTTTTCCTCCCTTCTTTATCCACTGAGGGTTAATACCTACGTATCAGTACAACAACCCATACCTGTCCACAGATTGCAAAACACACACACACACACACACACACACACACACACACACACACACACACACACACACACACACACACACACACACACACACACACACACACACACACACACACACCTTCCCAGACTACTAAACTGCTAATGTGATATCGATGTTGCATATCCTTGTATCTATGCTCATTCCCCTGAAGTTATTATTCACCAGCAATGGCTCTAGACCAGAGTGGTAGGATGAGTCCCAAATGGCACCCTATTCCCTATATAGTGCCCTTCTTTTGACCAAAGCCGTATGGACCCTGGTCAAATGTCGTGCAGCATGTAAGTTATAGGGTGCCATTTGGGATGCAGAACTGCTCATCAGCATGTTAGGTAGTTCTCCACCTCCCTCCTCTATCCTCTCTTATCCCTCCATATATTACCTGTTTCCTAACACCTAGATTGGAGGGTCTCGTAGTTCCTGGAGAGAGTAGCTTTTGAATATGTCAGGGCCACATGGCGTGTGTGTGTGTGTGTGTGTGTGTGTGTGTGTGTGTGTGTGTGTGTGTGTGTGTGTGTGCGTCAGGGGCTCATCATGTGAGTAGAATAAGTTCCAGTCTAAACCCCGTCAAGTCAACCTGCCAGAGAGTGGTGTTGCATCAGAATATGCTAACATGTGTTAACATGATGTGGCTCTCTTATACTCTCTTAGGATAGACAAGGGAGGTCGTTTAGAACTTGTGACCCTGCAGTGCAACGGGTAGTGCAACTATAACTGGGGGTTATATTGTGGTTTATCAAGTGGCTTTTACTTGGAGAGTGGAATTTCAGATGTGGGTTGTCCCCTGATCTTGATGCCGTTTTACTATTCATATTTATAAGTCAGGATGGCAGGCGACATTGCTCTGAACTCATGACCCGCGTAGTGCTGGAGGTGGGTTGGGTATTGGGTCGAGTCCCGTCCCTCTACCTGGTAACCTCTTGGAGTGCCATGTGGAGAGTCTTCCACCTTTAACAGATGCATCCTAGCCTGACCCTCCCTAGGATGCACATAGCCTTCCTCTCTCGTTGCAGCGAGCTGTATCGAGCTGTCATTTAGAGAAATGGGGGCCGTCATTGTAAAGTATATAGGCCTTGTTCTTATCCAATCTGCATCCCTATGTGCAAGCTCTCACACTCTCAATGCAGAATCAGACGTTTTGTACTCTTCTCCAAATGTCAAATTTCTAAGTTGCTCCAAACGTCAGCTTTCAAAGGTAATGGTTAAGTATTAAGGTTTTGGATAGGATTAAAGCATACGTTTAGACACTCATTCAGAATGGTTAAGTTAAGGGTTAAGTTTTGGATAGGATTAAAGCATACGTTTAGACACTCATTCAGAATGGTTAAGTTAAGGGTTAAGTTTTGGATAGGATTAAAGCATTACGTCTAGGCACTCATTCAGAATGGTTAAGTTAAGGGTTAAGTTTTGGATAGAAAAATAAATAAATAAATAAATAAAAAAGAGTGCCTACTGATGGGATTGAACACAGACCTTCTGATCCAGAGTCATGGGAAATAACGCTCACTGTTGCCCCCCGACGTCCTCAGGACATGGACAGACGTCCAATTTCAAAGTCAATCTTGAGCGATATAGCTGCCCATACACAGAGACATACACAGAGACATACACAGAGACATACACAGAGACATACACAGAGACATGCACAGAGACATTCACAGAGACATGCACAGAGACATGCACATAGACATAAATATAAACATACACGGAGACATGCACGAAGACATGCACATAGACATAAATATAAACATACACGGAGACATGCACGGAGACATGCACATAGACATACACAGAGACATACACAGAGACATACACATAGACATACACATAGACATACACATAGACATACACATAGACATACACAGAGACATACACAGAGACATACACAGAGACATGCACATAGACATGCACAGAGACATGCACAGAGACATGCACATAGACATACACAGAGACATACACAGAGACATACACAGAGACATGCACAGAGACATGCACAGAGACATGCACAGAGACATGCACAGAGACATGCACAGAGACATACACAGAGACATGCACAGAGACATGCACAGAGACACGCACAGAGACACGCACAGAGACACGCACAGAGACATACACAGAGACATGCACATAGACATACACATAGACATGCACATAGACATACACAGAGACATACACAGAGACATGCACAGAGACATACACAGAGACATACACAGAGACATGCACAGAGACATACACAGAGACATAGCAGCACTGATTGCTGAATTGTAACATATGGCTCTCTTACTTTAACTTCCCCCTTATAGAGAACAACATGTGCTGCTCATTTAAGTGGTTTCTCTTAGATCTGAGACCCTGCCAAGTCTTCTTCTCCTAATGATGAGTGTTCTTTACACCATATGTAGCTCTCTTACTGGCAGTGTCTCAAATAACACCCTATTCCCTATTATGTCATAGGGCTTTGGTCAAAAGTAGTGCACTATATAGACAATAGTGTGTCACTGGGACAGAGACACTTGCTTCTTACTCCTACAGTGAAGAGAAGCTGAAGTGAGATGAACAGGTTTTGTAGCTAATCAACATGTGATGTTGTTTTCGTCTGTTTTTTATGTGGCTATTTTTGTACTGTTCTGTTTTATGTTTGTTTTGCATGTCTTTGGTCATTTAGCAGATGTTCTGATCCAGAGTGACTTACAGGCGCAATTAGGTCTATGTGCCCTGCTCAAGGGCACATCCACAGATTTTTCACATAGTCGGCTCGGGGATTCAAACCAGCAACCTTTCGGTTACTGACCCAACACTCTTAAGCACTAGTCTACCTGCTGCCCTGTGCTGCCTTATAAGGAGTTCCCTATGTCCTGTACTGCCTTATAAGGAGTTCCCTATGTCCTATGCTGCCTTATAAGGAGTTCAATATGTCCTGTGCTGCCTTATAAGGAGTTCCCTATGTCCTGTGCTGCCTTATAAGGAGTTCCCTATGCCCTGTGCTGCCTTATAAGGAGTTCCCTATGTCCTGTACTGCCTTATAAGGAGTTCCATATGTCCTGTGCTGCCTCGACAATTACTATGATTATTATTATTTGACCATGCTGGTCATTTACGAACATTTTAACATCTTGACCATGTTCTGTTATAATATCCACCCGGCACAGCCAGAAGAGGACTGGCCACCCCTCATAGCCTGGTTCCTCTCTAGGTTTCTTCCTAGGTTTTTGGCCTTTCTCAGGAGTTTTTCCTAGGGAGTTTTTCCCAGCCACCGTGCTTCTTTCACATGCATTGCTTGCTGTTTGGGGTTTTTGGCTGGGTTTCTGTACAGCACTTTGAGATTTCAGCTGATGTACGAAGGGCTATATAAATAAATTTGATTTATAAGGAGTTCCCTATATCCTGTGCTGCCTTATAAGGTGTTCCCTCTGTCCTGTGCTGCCTTATAAGGAGTTCCCTATGTCCTGTGCTGGACTCTACTGTTTCACCATTTGCTTTTATGTCCAGTAAAAAGGAGCTGATGGCAGGAAAACAGTAACTGTTTTTATGGTTAAAGAAGTTATGCTTTCCTATTTTATTCAATTTTTTCAAATCCGTTCCAGAATCTGTGTTAGAATAATTGCCGTAGAGGCCTAAAGAGAAAGTCTCATCTCAGTGATTAGATTCTATGTTGCATTATAAACTCCCTAATCCGTCTTATTCCCAGGGTGGAAATTGAGCTCAGTGTTCGGCCTTGTGTTCTCAAAGTCCCTCTGCTTATGTGAGACCGCAGTGGCTATCTATCTTCTCCGTTACAGCTCATCCCGCACCAAGGCCAGATGCATTAGCTTAGAAACAGAGAATGCCATGTAGGCGCTAATCAGGCCTGGGAGGCAAAGGGCTATAGCAAATATGGTTTTCTATGACTTTGTATGGAGGGTTGTTCCACACAGAGTGGGTTTGAGTACTGGGTTAGAGAACATGCACAGGTACACAGTCAACACACAGAGAGGCATGCGCACCCACACACACACACCCACACACACACACAAACGCACGCACACACTAGTGATGTGTGGGTTGACTCATAACCCGCAGTCCCCTCGGTTATATCTGCGGGCCAGACGGGTTTAGGGTTATTAAATATTGTTAGGCTGAAGGGCGGGTGGGGGGTGGTCGGGTTGAATAAAGAGAAACAATATCTTAATTAAAAAAATCCATAAACGTATAATTATTGTGAAATTGATATCTATAGGCTACATTTAGGTTTTTCTTTCATTATTTTAGGCAATCTGGTATTACAGCATAAGTCTAAACTGTACAAGCGCCAAATAGCCTACACAGCTGATCGCCAAATAATGCTTTAGGGAACCGGCAGAAAACGTTCATGTCAATCCATGGAGGCAAAAAGGACATTGTCGAAGTTCAATTCAAGTTCATTTCAATAAGACAAAAGCTGTGAAGGTAGAGTTGAAAATGAAGAGAAGGAAGGGCCTGAACGGTAGTGTTTGGGAAAGATTTGGTGAAGTGGTGAAAGAGGATGATAGCAGTGCTGGCTGTGTTATGTGTGATGATTGTGAGGCGCAACAAATTCCACAGTCACAAGATGGGATTTCAAATAGGCCTATCGCCCGTCAAGGGAACTGTAGCCTACTGTTCAGGTGGGTTAAACGGAAACTGAAATCTGTACATTGACTAACCAGAATAACCTACCGATTTTTGGCAAACTCCTCTGATAATACATCAAACATCTGTCGTGGACAAATCAGAATTAGTTGGGTAACAGATAATTAAGATGTTTTATTAGTATAATATGCTTATTTGAGGTGCTTGTCATTAGAAAGTGTCCATTGGACTCTGGTGTCTTTTCAGTTGCACGTCTACCTTAGCTGGGGCTCAGACACTTGGGGCCCAGAGAGGGGAGAGGTCAGACTTGTCGTCATGGGAATGTGTCTTTACCTATTTCTTAAACCATGTGAAGGGATGCGTGATTAATGGGGAACCAATGACTTGTCTCCACAATGTCTGTGAGCAAGTCACACCCTCCTTTTCCTTATTGTGGAGAGGTTTATGGCAGTGTCTGGGACCATGGTCTCTTAGATCTCACACTTATCCTGTGATAATATATGGCCTAGAGGCTCACTCACTCCAGTGAGCCTGTCCAGGAGTGGGGTCAAGAGGGGGTTTACTTGAGATGGGAGTATCTAGAGTTGACAATTGATATATGCCATTGGATGAAATAGTTCTGTTCAATACCGTACCAGGGAGGGACAGTTCTAAGGAGACCAGATACTGGGCTATACCATTAATCCTGTTGACATAGCCATTACTGTCTGATGTGTTTTATTGATATCTGTCATACAAAAACGTAACTTTTGTGAACTGTTACTAAGTATCTGTGGTTTGTCAATGTACGTTGAAGGGGCTGTATCGTTGCTATAAAAGATCCCTGAGCCATTCTGTAAGCACCTCATTAAATGATTCATTCGAGAGAATGCATTATTGGGGGTCAAGAACTTTTGCAAAAGTATCTTAAGTATTAAAGATGTAGTTTTAACTCGGACTGGTGTGTTTGTAAAACCTTATTTGGTAATGCGGAAATTAGCCACCACATTTGGCGACGAGGATGGGATGTGAATCTTCACTTGGTGATCGCTCCTGACGACCTAGGTAAATCGTGCACGAGGGATCCCTCAAACTTGGGATCTCAGGGAAACCACACTTCGGGAACGAAGCAGATGGACCCACCTTTGATCTGAGAGGTAGCGAGCCGAGTGGATACCACATTTCGAACTTAGTTTTTTTAAAGAAAGAGGTGAGCAAAACACACTTGAAGTCGAGTTTTTAGAAATTAGCCTCTGTTACGTGAGCTCTGAGTGTGTATTCCTTTGTGAGGGGGGCACCTTGGAGGCGTAAACAGGGCCGAGTCAGAGGAGAGAAATCTGAGAGTTTGCGGACTCAAAGATACTCTGCCACTGGTCGGTTGCGGGCGACCTAGAGCCGTCCCGATACTGAATTGATCACAGTGGGGATTGGTGCGGTCTGTGGGGGTGAGGGGCCAGGGTAACTGTGTGTTCTGTGTGAAACAATGGTACTTGGTGAAGCCCTATTGGAATAAGGACCTAGTTCTGAGAATGTCTGTGTGACTGTCTAAGTGACCCTCAGAGGTGGTGAATTCCAATTATTTTAAATGTGCTAGCCAGGTATGCCCTGGGTTACTCTGTGTGAGTATTTTGTTAAAGTTACCACTAGGTAATCTTTGTAGGAGCGTTCTGTGTGAGAGTGAGTAGGTTTACTCTGTGTGAGTAACCTTTCAATTATGTTCTGATGTTCTGTGTGAACATCGGACCAGTTCTGTGTGAGTATCGGGCCAATCCTGTGTGGGTGATCCTTAAAGTTCTGTGTGAGTACCTAAAAGTTTCTAACGTTTTATATGGATTCTGTGAAAATATGATAAATTGTATGTGTGTGTATAATTGATTACTAGAGATTTGATAAAGTAATGCTGAGAATATAATTAGATACAATTTAAACCACCCATTCGTAGATGTACGTAGGTTTTGAGTTGGTATCTTTAATGGATAATTTAATAAAGATGAGGTTTTAAGCGTTATTAAACTGTCTACAATGTTTGGGAAATTGTGCTCTAGAAACTGATTGGAGTGTGTCCACTTTTGGTTATTTTATCCTAACGATGTAACTATAAATGCTTATTGTATTATCCCCGTCTGGGTACAACAGTTGAAATAAAAATGCCCTTAAGGTCTGAATGTAACGCCCTGGCCATAGAGAGGGGTTTTTGTTCTTTATTTTGGTTAGGCCAGGGTGTTACATTGGGTGGGCGTTCTATGTTCCTTTTTCTATGTTTTTGTATTTCTTTGTTTTGGGCCGTGTGTGTGGATCCCAATCAGGCACAGCTGAAGCTCGTTGCTGCTGATTGGGAGTCACACATAAGGAGCATGTTTTTCCTTTGGGTTTGTGGGTAATTGTTTCTGTCAGTGTTTTGTTCCAGACAGGACTGTTTGCTGTCGGTTTACTCTTTTCTTGTTTTGTATAGTGTTCATGTTGTTGATATTAAATTCTAATAATGAACACTAACTCCGCTGCACCTTGGTCCACTTCTTCAGACGACAGCCGTTACACTGAAACTGTTTTATTTTTCCTCCCAGTATGAGAGGAGTTGTTGGATTTATTGAATACACCGTTTTCCATAAAGTTGGAGCGAATTAAGATGGAATCTCGACGTAATTGATAAAGTCGGACAAAGCCTAGGGTATCCATCAAACTAATTATCATTGGCTGATTTTAATATGATGAAGTAAAGTCATTGAAATATGATGAGAAAACATCTACTTTTATTAAAAAACATCTACTTTTATTAAAAGGCGCAAGATCTGTTTCCTAGTCTATGAATGTTGATTTTACTCTTTGACTGCTAATCTATTCATGTGGTATGTGAGAATCATCGCTGGTGTAAATCTTGGATTTTTTAACTTAAGAGGGCTGTTTTCTGGGAATTGTCTCGGTAATACGTGCCTGATTTTACGACTACAGACAATTGTGAATGGGTTTATTTTCTGGAAGTCTGGTTCCATTAAATAGCATTGGTGGTACAGGGGTAGAATTGTCGCCTGCCACGTAGGAGGCCAGGGTTCGTATCCTAGCTCATCCACCAGGGAACTAAATGTTAATTCAATTATTGGTATGTTTTGCCTGGAGAGATACGGTTGCTAGCGTTTAAGATATAAATGTAACGTTTTGATAGCTTGATTAGTTTAAATTGAAAGACTAATTCATTAGAAAATAATAGCGAGGGAATTTTGATATAATACGTTGTCTGTTGCTGGAACTGACGTACAGAGAAAGAGTTGAATGATGTTATTGTTATAAGTATGGCGATTTACAAGTTATTTTTAAAGTATTGGATATTTCATAAGTGTGCAGCTGAAAGAGAAGAGGAAGTTGTAAAGTTTGGTTTTAATCTTACTATAGAGGTAAGGCAGAACGTTGGTTGAGTAGTGGGTTATATTTTTGCTTACGGGTAAAACAAAAGATGAGAAAATAATTGGTTATGTGCGCTGAGCTATGCTTGGGCTATGTTTGGCTGGAAGGAAGGATTTTGTGATGTGAAAGCTGGTTATTGATTCTTGGTTTGAATGTTTAGGTAACACCAGTGAATTAGAAAATGAAGTTTATGTATTTAAACATTATACTCTGTTTCCATTACGAAATTACCTAGGTTGCATTTGGTTATTTGAATTACCTTTTTCATTTGCTTTTAAAAGAGGTTGGAAGCAAGTATGATGCCGTGGAACGTAAAATCAGATATCACGTGGAACTTTTCCCCTGATACATAGACATCTGTCTCAGGGGCATCAGTTGTTTTCTTTGTGAGAAACATGCAGACTGTGTTTTATTTTTAATTTTATTGAGATGCAAACATGAGTCTCTGAGCAACTTTGTCATCTCAACCATTACAGTAGTGAGTTCTTGTGTAGGTTGTTTGTTATTTGCATGCATTTATCACTGTATCATCTGCATACATTGGAACTTCAGACTCTGTACAGACAGAAGGAAGATCATTCATGTATGAGCTGAACAGTATTGACCTTTGGGGGAAATGTAAACATTGTGTATTATGAGTGGGGAAAAGTTAGTTTTGATTCTTATGCTGATGAGACAGCACACTTTTTTAAGGTTTTAGATTTATTAAACGACAAGGTTTGTTTTTACTAAATTTATGCAACAGGTTGAAATGATTTGATTGCTAGAAAGAGGTTATGGGTTTGTTTATTGTTTACTGTTTATTGTTTATTTTTGGTGTTGTTTTCACTTAATTAAACATTGTATTATCTGATGTGTTTGAGTAGGATTCTTTCCTCCAGGACGGATGAAAGTCAACTGAAGTATGTATGTTAAAGGAGACATGAGAGAACACGTCTCAAACTACATTTTATTAAATGCCTGGGATTAAATATTGCTGAACAATCCAAAGGTGAAAAAAGCTATCACATATTTGTTGGACATTGGTCTAGTAATGATACCAGGATAATTGTATCTAAGGGTCAATTAAGCATACATATACATTGATGCAGATTAAAACTAATGATTAATGATGAGTGAGTACAGTGGAATTATCATTAGGTTTTGTTTGTAGTTAACTTTTGGGTTTCTGAATCAGTTGTATAATGAATGCTAACGAAGTGTTTTGTGTTTGTCTTTGGGAAAATGGGGATTTCATTGTCTCTTTTTGGAATGTTTCCTGGGGCTATAATCTTGGGTGAGTGAGATTGAGGCCATAAACTACCAAAATGGAAGAGGCCTGGACATTTTTTGTTTGTTTTTACTTTAGGGTTTGCAAATACCCATACACAACACATTTGTTATTGCTATTTGTTTGTGTTCTTAAAATAGTATGTTTGATTTGTTTATCTCTTTCCTGTGGGATTGGTGAGTTTTCCATTTGACTTAGTGCTAAGATATCTTAAAGGGGTATACACACATGGAATTTTTAGAAGTTTTTCTCCTGAGTATTAATTAAAGATGTGGATTCTTTTGTTAATGAAATGTTCTGGGTAACCTGTGATACAACAAGAGGCTGAAAATGTTTGAGTTTTTAAATTTAATTTGCCTAAAATAGTAATAAAACATTTCTGTGAAGGGGTGGTTTGACTTATGACCTTTGTCTGGGTTTTCCTGTGTGGTCTGATCAGCCTCATGGGAAATCCATTTGGATAATACATTTTAGGTCATTTGTTATACTGATTTCAAGGTAATTCGTGAAATTTATAATTATGATGGAATTTAAAGTTCTTAGACATATTTGTAATTTGGACCTATGTGATATAGGGCATTGCCTTTCACTAAGGGTAGGCTGCTTGAAGTCTGTTTTCCTATGACCATATGGGTAAATCATTTTTCTTTGTGGAGGTTTTCAGAGTTGTGATTTTCATTTGGTTATGCTATTTGACATTTTGTTTTATCTTTTGATTTGTAGTAGTGTTTTTTTTATACATTACTCTCATGGAGAGTTATGTGTTAAAAAATGGGGGAGGATACAGTCCTTTGAGGGTTTGGATTCAGTTCTTTGAAATTTGGATTGAAGTTTACACACCTTGAGTGATATGTGAAGGAGTGTATTGTTGTGTTGTTTGTTCTGTTCTATTCCCGGTGGGTTATAGGTCTAACTTCCTGATTCTGTGGCTCTGCGATGGAGTTGAAATTGTGATGGGAAGTATTAGCCAATTTCAAAGAATAGTTTCAATAGAATGTGTTGTTATTCTCTTTGAATAATGTTTAGACATTTGTATTAAGAATAATTGGTAAAAGTAATAATTTATCATGTAGTTAATGAACTGAACTAAACTGTTGTTCTGATCTGTTCTTTCGAGGTTATCATGAAAAGTGACATCAGACGGTATCTTAATGCATGGAAGAGATAATTGGACCGAAAAGTGTGTGTACCTCAAACCCCCTCTAATTGGCTGAAGAAGGAGTGACGAAGGCGTTGAATATGGCCCTGTCCGAACCATTTCTACCGAGAGGAATGGCCGAGCCAGCAACCGGTGTACAGTATCCGATCTAAGATATCAACTGCTTTTCTCTCATGTTTCTCTCAGGAGTGTGAGAGGAGTCCACGTGGAGTGAGCATGGGGAAAGGTGCTGTTCTAAACTTTTCTTATGTTGCTGGTATACTGGTTGACGAATGGACAAGACATAATGGGCATCTAAGGTGAAACATTGACATTGGGACATTATAATGGGCCATTCACTTTGAACTTTAAAGCTATCCGAAGAAGAACGAAGAGGACGCCAGAAGAATCAGTGCCTGGAGAGAGGGGTTTGGTCAACTGTGCCCAAAACGGTTTAGACTTTTGGGGGTTGATTGTAGAGGTCTACACCACGTAAAATTATAGTAATTTAGATTAAGAATGCATTGAGATACTGATCTGTAGAATAATCATGATAAAATTGTTAATAGTAGAAATTATGGGATAATTATACTGGATGTTAAAATGAATGTACATTCTGCTAATATTGATGTGTGTTTAAATTTAGTTTTTACTTTGAGTGATAAGACAAATTTGAATCACTGAGCAATGTCATTTTGAAATTTTGTTTGGATAATTAAGTTCTAATTATGATTTTATTTGGAAATTGAATGAAATTTAAAACTGAAAGATTGATTTGAGTTGAGTATGTTAATATCTAAATGTGTGAAGGAATTAATGTATTGGAGATTGTTTTGATTGTTGTTCTGAACTAAGGATGTTGAGGTTATTATAAGCATGCCATGGTGAATGACATGGGTGAACTCTGATCAGGAGAGTGAAAATGATCATAATCTATTTGGATCTATAGGCATTGCCTTATAAATAGTGGAATCATGATGTTTGTCTTGGGTCATGTTCAATAGGCACCAAGGGGATACGTTTTATTTTAACTAGGAGTCACTACCTGGATTTGTACAACAAGATATGCTAATTATAGTTTCTGGGATGGAAATAGTCATTTCCAACACACTATGCTTATCCATTGGAGTGTGATAGATAACTAAAGATTATTGTATTAAACTCCATTGGTGCATGCACTGCATTATGCATTCATTGTGTGCTTATTCACTGTCTATGGAAAATATAGCTTTGAATCTCATAAACTGTATGCATTTTTTGTTTTTCTTCATGGGTTCGTGCAGGTGACTGTGTATCATAACCTTCCCAGACAAATTGCTAGAGTGTTTAGTAAATGTTGGGGGATGGTATTAAGAGACAGTGCTGAGTTTCTTGGGATGTTATGTGCAGGAACCCCATGAAATGAGTTATTGTTTTGTGATTTTTGGTTTATGTAGAATATATGAATGTTCTTAAATCTTGTGATTTTCTTTTAAGTTGAGAGGGGACACAGAGGGATGACTGTCTTTTCTGTTGTGATGAAGCCTGTGTTTAGACACTGGTTCCGCTGTAACGTTACTGTTCTGATTCTCTAGAAGGGACAGAGTCCCTTGAGAGGGGAATGTCGTGGACAAATCAGAATTAGTTGGGTAACATAGATAATTAAGATGTTTTATTAGTATAATATGCTTATTTGAGGTACTTGTCATTAGAAAGTGTCCATTGGACTCTGGTGTCTTTTCAGTTGCATGTCTACCTTAGCTGGGGCTCAGACACTTGGGGCCCAGAGAGGGGAGAGGTCAGACTTGTCGTCATGGGAATGTGTCTTTACCTATTTCTTAAACCATGTGAAGGGATGGCGTGATTAATGGGGAACCAATGACTTGTCTCCACAATGTCTGTGAGCAAGTCACACCCTCCTTTTCCTTATTGTGGGGAGGTTTATGGCAGTGTCTGGGACCATGGTCTCTTAGATCTCACACTTATCCTGTGATAATATATGGCCTAGAGGCTCACTCCCTCCAGTGAGCCTGTCCAGGAGTGGGGTCAAGAGGGGGTTTGCTTGAGATGGGAGTATCTAGAGTTGACAATTGATATATGCTATTGGATGAAATAGTTCTGTTCAATACCGTACCAGGGAGGGACAGTTCTAAGGAGACCAGATACTGGGCTATACCATTAATCCTGTTGACATAGCCATTACTGTCTGATGTGTTTTATTGATATCTGTCATATAAAACGTAACCTTTGTGAACTGTTACTAAGTATCTGTGGTTTGTCAATGTACGTTGAAGGGGCTGTATCGTTGCTATAAAATATCCCTGAGCCATTCTGTAAGCACCTCATTAAATTATTCATTCAAGAGAATGCATTATTGGGGGTCAAGAACTTTTGCAAAAGTATCTTAAGTATTAAAGATGTAGTTTTAACTCGGACTGGTGTGTTTGTAAAACCTCATTTGGTAATGCGGAAATTAGCCACCACACATCCCTTTGAGTTTGACAGGTGTTGCTCGCGGTTTGGGCAAGAAAACAACTGGTTCGATAAATTGAACGAAGTGCTGCTCATAGCCTATATATGAAGGGCCTACATATGTATCAAATTTCACAGTGAATGCTTTTGTTTATACGTTTTGTACGAATTAATGTAACATCACCAAATCCATCATTAACACATATTACACCTCTGGAATAACGGACATTCTGGGGTAATAAATACATAACCCTCATTCTCTACTAATAGTAGTCCTGTGCAAATAGGGCTATAGTGGCCCGCTCCCAATGACTGTGGGCTCTCGTTCTCCGTGGCTGACTTGAGTAAGTGATTTAAGCGTGTTAACCCTCGCAAGGCTGCTGGCCCAAACGGCATCTCTAGCCGCGTCCTCAGAGCGTATGCAGTACAGCTGGCTGGAGTTTTTACGGACATATTCAATCTTTCCCTATCCCAGTCTGCTGTCCCCACTTCCTTCAAGATGTCCACCATTGTTCCTGTACCTAAGAAAGCAAAGGTAACTGAACTAAATTACTATCGCCCCGTAGCTCTCACTTCTGTCATCATGAAGTGCTTTGAGAGGCCAGTTAAAACCTATTAAGGATCGGACCCTTTTTTCCAATTTTCGCCTTAAATGACATATCCAAATCTAACTTCCTGTAGCTCAGGCCCTGAAGCAAGGATATGTATTTTTTTGGTACCATTTGAAATGAAACACTTTGAAGTTTGTGGAAATGTGAATGGAATTTAGGAGAATATAACACATTAGATCTGGTAAAAGATAATACAAATATTTTTATTTGTACAATCATCTTTGAAATGCAAGAGAAAGGACATCATGTATTATTCCAGCCCAGGTGCAATTTAGATATTGGCCACTAGATGGCAGCAGTGTATGTGCAACGTTTTAGTCTGATCCAATGAACCCTTGCATTTTTGTTCAAAATGTTATGTTAAGACTGCCTAAATGTGACTAATTTGTTTATTAATAACTTTTATGTTCAAAACTGTGCACTCTCCTCAAACAATAGCATGGTATTCTTTCACTGTAAAAGCTACTGTAAATTGGACAGTGCAGTTAGATTAACACGAATTTAAGCTTTCTGCCAATATCAGATATGTCTATGTCCTGGGAAATGTTCTTGTTACTTACAACCTCATGCTAATCGCATTAGCCTACGTTAGCTCAACCGTCCCACAGGGACCCACCAATCCTGAAGAAGGATCACATCACCTCTAACTTACCTGACACCCTAGACCCACTTCAATTTGCTTACCGTCCCAATAGATTCACAGATTCATTCACAGATTCATTGCACTGCACACTGTCCTATCCCATCTGGACAAGAGGAATACCTATGTCAGAATGCTGTTCATTGACTATAGCAAAGCCTTTAACACCCTAGTACCCTCCAAGCTCATCATTAAGCTTGGGGCCCTGGGTCTGAACCCCGCCCTGTGCAACTGGCTCCTGGACTTACTGATGGGCTGCCCCCAGGTGGCGAAGGTAGGAAACAACACCTCCACTTTGCTGTTCCTCAACACAGGGGCCCCACAAGGCTGTGTGCTCAGTCCCCTCCTGTACTCCCTGTTCACCCATGACTGCGTGGCCACGCACACCTTCAACTCAATCATCAAGTTTGCAGACAACACAACAGTAGTAGGCCTGATTACCAACAATGACAAGACAGCCTACAGGGAGGAGGTGAGGGTCCTGGCAGAGTGGGGCCAGGAAAATAACCTCTCTCTCTACGTCAACAAAATGAAGGAGCTGATCGTGGACTTCAGGAAAGCAGAGGGAGCATGCCCCTTATCCACAATGACGTGACCGCAGTGGAGAAGGTGGAAAGCTTCAAGTTCCTCTGCGTATACATCACCGACAATCTAAAATGGTCCACCCACACAGACAGTGTGGTGAAGAAGGCACACAATTCGGCTTGGCTCCTAACTTTAACAGATGCACAATTGAGAGCATCCTGTCGGGCTGGCTGTATCACCGCCTGGTGCGACAACTTCACCGCTCACAACCGCAGGGCTCTCCAGAGGATGGTACGGTCTGCCCAACGCATCACACTGCCCAACGCATCACGCAGCACACTGCCTGCCCTCCATGACACCTGTTCACCCCGCTATCATCCAAAAGGCGAGGTCAGTACAGGTGCATCAAAGCAGGGACCGAGAGACTGAAAAACAGCTTCTATCACTGGCTACTTTAATAATAGAACACTAATCACTTTAATAATGTTTACATACTGCTTTACTCATCTCATATGTATTTACTGTATTCTATTCTACTGTATTTTAGTCAATGCCACTCCGAAATTGCTCGTCCTAATATTTATATATTTCTTAATTCCATTCTTTTACTTTTACATTTGTGTATTGTTAGATACTACTGCAATGTTAGTATTTCAACCACATAAAATATGCATCCAAGCTGAACTGAAATCTTATCAGAAACATGTTGGGTCGTGTTCACAGCTTTCTTTTTCCTTACAACCGGTCAAACTGATGTCATTTGGACATTTTGCACAGGAAATCTGTCAGTTTTTTTTGTTTTGTTGCTCTATTGTATTTTGTCCCCTGTCCCTAAACATCTTTGCTCCTCGAAAGATGACAGAGAAAACCTCACCAATGTCAACTAGAATGAAGCATTCTTTCTATCAATCTATGACATTATTCTGATGAGTGAGGGTTTATCTAGTCTTCTAGGGCAACATATAATGACAGAAGAGAAACTGTATGTATCTAATTATAGACAAGCTGACTAACAAATAGCCTACCAAAATATCATTATAAGCAGAACCATATCTAAATCAGGCAACAACAACAGCCTTCCCTGTAGCTCAGTTGGTAGAGCATGGTGTTTGCAACACCAGGGTTGTGGGTTCGATTCCCACGGGGGGCCAGCACAGAAAAAAAATGTATGATATGTATGAAATGTATGCATTCACTACTGTAAGTCGCTCTGGATAAGAGTGTCTGCTAAATGACTAAAATGTAAAATGTAAATGTAAACAACAAACAATCCTGCACCCCCTGTCAAAAAATCATTCGGCTGTCTTTGATGGTAGCCTATAGCACATGTATATTTGCGGGTTAGGGTTGGGTGCAGCCCTCAGCCTTTACCACATAATACTCAGTTGCGGATGGGTTATTAGCAATTGCGGGCGGGTGCGGCTGAACAAACAGCTAACCCGTGCACCACTAGCACACATACACACCCACCTACTGAGGCATGTGAACATACACACTCTCTATCACACGCGCGGAAACCCCCTCGCACACATATACAAACAAACCAAATCAAAAGCATTTCATTTGATTCCCTCACTATAACCATTCAAATATATGATGCTACCATATGGCTTTAATTAATTAGCTGTATAAAGACTAACTGGTAATAAGGAGTGTATTAATTAGCTGTATAAAGACTAGCTGGTAATAAGGAGTGTATTAATTAGCTGTATAAAGACTAACTGGTAATGAGGAGTGTATTAATTAGCTGTATAAAGACTAACTGGTAATGAGGAGTGTATTAATTAGCTGTATAAAGACTAACTGGTAATAAGGAGTGTATTAATTAGCTGTATAAAGACTAACTGGTAATAAGGAGTGTATTAATTAGCTGTATAAAGACTAGCTGGTAATAAGGAGTGTATTAATTAGCTGTATAAAGACTAGCTGGTAATAAGGAGTGTATTAATTAGCTGTATAAAGACTAACTGGTAATAAGGAGTGTATTAATTAGCTGTATAAAGACTAACTGGTAATAAGGAGTGTATTAATTAGCTGTATAAAGACTTGCTGGTAATAAGGAGTGTATTAATTAGCTGTATAAAGACTAACTGGTAATAAGGAGTGTATTAATTAGCTGTATAAAGACTAACTGGTAATAAGGAGTGTATTAATTAGCTGTATAAAGACTAGCTGGTAATAAGGAGTGTATTAATTAGCTGTATAAAGACTAACTGGTAATAAGGAGTGTATTAATTAGCTGTATAAAGACTAGCTGGTAATAAGGAGTGTATTAATTAGCTGTATAAAGACTAACTGGTAATAAGGAGTGTATTAATTAGCTGTATAAAGACTAACTGGTAATAAGGAGTGTATTAATTAGCTGTATAAAGACTAACTGGTAATAAGGAGTGTATTAATTAGCTGTATAAAGACTAGCTGGTAATAAGGAGTGTATTAATTAGCTGTATAAAGACTAACTGGTAATAAGGAGTGTATTAATTAGCTGTATAAAGACTAGCTGGTAATAAGGAGTGTATTAATTAGCTGTATAAAGACTAGCTGGTAATAAGGAGTGTATTAATTAGCTGTATAAAGACTAGCTGGTAATAAGGAGTGTACTGTAAATGCCTACATCCGTCCCTGTGTATCTGTCAATCTACTGTTTACTCAGCGTCAGTGTGTATTTATGGATATTGGCTTACGGGCGCATAATTCATTTACTGAGCATAGCTAATACTGCCATTAACCCTGTAATCAATGGGCTGTCATTTCCAATAAGTCAGAGGATGTAGATGAGATGGGAAAGGACAGGATTAGATATGCATGGTTGTGAAGACTGAACGTGCAGTCGACGAAAACATTTCCCCGGTATTTAAGGAACTAAGAAATGACTAGATATGCAAGAACATATACACTACATCCCCAAAGGTATGTGGACACCCCTTCAAATTAGTGGATTTGGCCATCTCAGCCACACCCATTGCTGATGGGTATAAAATCGAGCATACAGCCATGCAATCTCCATAGACACACATTGGCAGTAGAATGGCCCGTACTGAAGAGCTCAGTAAATTTCAGCGTGGCACCGTTATAGGATGCCACCTGTCCAACAAGTCAGTTCGTCAAATTTCTGCCCTGCTAGAGCTGCCTCGGTCAATTGTAAGTACTGTTATTGTGAAGTGGAAACGTCTAGAAGCAACAATGGCTCAGCCGCGAAGTGGTAGGCCACACAAGATCACAGAACGGGACCACTGAGTGCTGAAGTGCGTAGCACGTAAAAATCGTCTATCCTCAGTTGCAACACTCACTACCAAGTTCCAAACTGCCTCTAGAAGCAACGTCAGCACAAGAACTGTCCATCGGGAGCTTCATGAAATGGGTTTCCATGGACGAACAACCGCACACAAGCCTAACATCACCATGCGCACTGCCAAGCCTCGACTGGAGTGATGTCCACATACTTTTGGTCATGTAGAGTATACATAAAAATTATCAACAAAAAGAAGAATAGAAAAGAAAACAAGAAATCAATTCAAGTGTGATTTTCATGTTTTCATTATTTTTTTACATAAACTCATTCACCATACGCGGCTGAATCAATAAATGTCTGATAGGTCATTTGTTATATTAATGTTACTACAGTTTTGATCATCACTAGCCTGTGATTTGAATAACTGAGTGGGTGCTTGGAACTACAGTGTTTACCAAGTCGAGAGTCCATCCCTATTCCATCAGTTAAGCTCAGTTGGTTCTTAACACTGCTATATCTCATTATGGCCATGATTGCTATAATTATGAATATCAATTGACTTGATAGGCTGCTGGAGAAGAAGTGATGGTGTGTGTGTGTGTGTGTGTGTGTGTGTGTGTGTGTGTGTGTGTGTGTGTGTGTGTGTGTGTGTGTGTGTGTGTGTGTGTGTGTGTGTGTGTGTGTGTGTGATAATGACGAACACAGACTTGCCATACATGCATTCTTGGTACACAGAGTGCTCACATGTCATAACAATAGGGTCATTATAAAGTGCTTATCCCAGTTTCCATGGAAACACATGTCAACTCACTTACAGTATGGAATCATTTCTGAGTTATTCACATGAAAAAGGTACAAGGTCTCTTGGAACTTTAATGACCAAGGAGCTCGAAAAGATTTGACCAACGTTGAAATGAGAATTGTTCTTATAAAGATCCGATTTTCTCCGCAGGTGTAAAATGGCCTTAATGGTGATAGAGGAAGTAAATGCTCCTGCTTCACACTACTTCTAATAGTTTACCCAGCTGTATCCCTGAGGTAGATAGACGCACAATGACAAATGAAAAAAACAGTCATAATGGCATGGAGAAACACACATTCACTGGTGCTAGTGCACACACATCTACACACACACACTTGATTGCGCGCACACACACACACACACACACACACACACACACACACACACACACACACACACACACACACACACACACACACACACACACACACACACACACACACACACACTTTCCATTCTGCTCTGAGCAAATAGTGATCAGACTGAAGTACGTGGGTTAAATAAATAAAGGAAATTAAAAAGAGAGGGAGGGATAGAGAGAGAGAGAGAGAGAGAAGAGACCCCTAAGGAAGAGCGAGAGCAAGAAAAAGAAAGAGGGAGAGAGAGAAAGAGAGACACGGAGAGAAAGAGAGATATAGTGAAAGAGAGAGAGAGAGAGAGAGGAAGTCCAAGACTCCCCCTGCATTCATAGTCTGGTCTGTCTCACCCAAGCAGGGAAAAAACAACTTTGAGGAAGAGGAAATGAACCAGCTGCTCTCTCCTGTCGTAATAACACCATAGTTGACTCCCTGCATACATGATGTCTCTTTAGCCAAATACCACTAATATCCCAAGGAGCTCATTTACTCTACAATTATCTCCTCTCTCTTTATCTTTCATTGTTTGTTTGCTTTGTCCTCTGATCGACCAGGGACAAATTGCCCCTGGATTGATTTTGGTGTGCATAGGGTTATCTACCCTCCGTCCATCCCTCTGTCTCTGTCCCTTCCTCCCTCCATCCATTCCTAATGAATGCTCTAAGTTCTCCCATCTCTCTCTTTCTCTTCCTCTCTCCATCCCTCCCTCTTTCTCCATTTGTAAATGAACAGCTACTGTCTTAGCCCTGACCTTATCATCCTTGTCACATGTACACTACTGTACAAAAGTTTGGGGTCACTTAGAAATGTCCTTGTTTTTGAAAGAAAATTAAAAAAAATTCTCCATTAAAATAATATCACATTGATTAGAAATACAGTGTTAACATTGTTAATGTTGTAAATGACTATTTTAGCTGGAAACAAATGATTTTTTAATGGAATATCTAAATAGGCGTACAGGGGCCCATTATCAGTGTTCCAATGGCACATTGTGTTAGCTAATCCAAGTTTATCATTTTATAAGGCTAATTGATCATTAGAAAACCCTTTCGCAATTATGTTAGCACTGCTGAAAACTGTTGTGCTGATTAAAGAAGAAATAAAACTGGCCTCCTTTAGACTAGTTGAGTATCTGGAGCATCAGCATTTGTGGGTTCGATTACAGGCTCAAAATGGCCAGAAACAAAGACCTTTCTTCTGAAACTAGTCAGTCTATTCTTGTTCTGAGAAATGAAGGCTATTCCTAGCGAGAAATTACCAAGAAACTACTCCCTTCACAGAACAGCGCAAACTGTCTTGCTGGTCTGGGCGGGGTGTCTATTGATCTGTTGCTCCTGTGTGAGATGTTGGGGCTGCGGTTGAGAGCGATGTCCTTTAGGGTCCGGGCGAAGATGGGTACTGCTGCCTTGTATAGGTGGACCTGGTCATAGAGGCTGTTCAAGTCCAGGGAGGAGTGGTGGGCCAGGTAAACATTTGGTTTTGAGGCACAGTCACAGGAAATACTTGCATTTACCCACTGTATGGAAGCAGGGTGGAAGTATTTTTGTGGTAGTGCTGTAGTGCTGTCATCTGAAAAATCAAATGGCATGTTCAGTAGTAGGTATAGTAGGATGAGCTATGTTTAGAATACAGTATATACATACACAGTAAGTAAACCACTGTATAGAAACAGAATATGAGGTGACCAGCAATCAATGACTCTGTACATGGAGCATTAGTATCATCTGACCACGCCTCTGTAGAAGCCAGCTTACTGTAGTCCTAGGTAAGACTACATCATCTGACCACACCTCTGTAGAAGCCAGCTTACTGTAGTCATAGGTAAGACTACATCATCTGACCACACCTCTGTAGAAGCCAGCTTACTGTAGTCATAGGTAAGACTACATCATCTGACCACACCTCTGCAGAAGCCAGCTATACTGTAGTCCTAGGTAAGACTACATCATCTGACCACACCTCTGTAGAAGCCAGCTATACTGTAGTCATAGGTAAGACTACATCATCTGACCACACCTCTGTAGAAGCCAGTTATACTGTAGTCCTAGGTAAGACTACATCATCTGACCACACCTCTGTAGAAGCCAGCTTACTGTAGTCCTAGGTAAGACTACATCATCTGACCACACCTCTGTAGAAGACAGCTATACTGTAGTCCTAGGTAAGACTACATCATCTGACCACACCTCTGTAGAAGCCAGCTATACTGTAGTCATAGGTAAGACTACATCATCTGACCACACCTCTGTAGAAGCCAGCTTACTGTAGTCATAGGTAAGACTACATCATCTGACCACACCTCTGTAGAAGCCAGTTATACTGTAGTCCTAGGTAAGACTACATCATCTGACCACACCTCTGTAGAAGACAGCTTACTGTAGTCCTAGGTAAGACTACATCATCTGACCACACCTCTGTAGAAGCCAGCTTACTGTACTCATAGGTAAGACTACATCATCTGACCACACCTCTGTAGAAGCCAGCTATACTGTAGTCCTAGGTAAGACTACATCATCTGACCACACCTCTGTAGAAGCCAGCTATATTGTAGTCCTAGGTAAGACTACATCATCTGACCACACCTCTGTAGAAGCCAGCTATACTGTAGTCCTAGGTAAGACTACATCATCTGACCACACCTCTGTAGAAGCCAGCTTACTGTAGTCCTAGGTAAGACTACATCATCTGACCACACCTCTGTAGAAGCCAGCTATACTGTAGTCCTAGGTAAGACTACATCATCTGACCACACCTCTGTAGAAGCCAGCTTACTGTAGTCCTAGGTAAGACTACATCATCTGACCACACCTCTGTAGAAGCCAGCTATACTGTAGTCCTAGGTAAGACTACATCATCTGACCACACCTCTGTAGAAGCCAGCTTACTGTAGTCATAGGTAAGACTACATCATCTGACCACACCTCTGTAGAAGCCAGCTATACTGTAGTCCTAGGTAAGACTACATCATCTGACCACACCTCTGTAGAAGCCAGCTATACTGTAGTCCTAGGTAAGACTACATCATCTGACCACACCTCTGTAGAAGCCAGCTATACTGTAGTCCTAGGTAAGACTACATCATCTGACCACACCTCTGTAGAAGCCAGCTTACTGTAGTCATAGGTAAGACTACATCATCTGACCACACCTCTGTAGAAGCCAGCTATACTGTAGTCCTAGGTAAGACTACATCATCTGACCACACCTCTGTAGAAGCCAGCTATACTGTAGTCCTAGGTAAGACTACATCATCTGACCACACCTCTGTAGAAGCCAGCTTACTGTAGTCCTAGGTAAGACTACATCGTCTGACCACACCTCTGTAGAAGCCAGCTATACTGTAGTCCTAGGTAAGACTACATCATCTGACCACACCTCTGTAGAAGCCAGCTATACTGTAGTCCTAGGTAAGACTACATCATCTGATCATACCTCTGCAGAAGGCAAGGTGCAGGGCTAAGTACCGGGCAGTGATGGCTGTTCAACATTCTGATGGCCTGGTGATAGAAGCAGTTTTTCAGTGTCTCGGTCCCAGCTTTGATGCACGTGTACTGTCTCCGGCTTCTTGATGGTAGCAGAGTGAACAGAACGTGGCTCGGATGGCTGAGGTCCTTAATCATCTTCTTGGCCTACCTTTTACACTGAGTGCTGTAAATGTCCTGGAGGCAGGCCGTGTGCCCCCGGTGATGCGTTGGGCTGACCGGACCACCCTCTGGAGAGCCATGCGATTGAGGGTGGCGCAGTTGCCGTACCAGGCGGTGATGCAGCCAGACAGAATGCTCTCAATTGTGCATCTGTAGAAGTTTGTGAAGGTCTCAGGGGCCATGCCAAATTTCATCAGCCGCCTGAGGTTGAAGAGGCAGTGTTGCGCCTTCTTCACCATGGTGTCGGTGTGGTGGGACCATTTTAGGTCCTCAGTGATGTGCACACCAAGGAACTGGAGGTTTTTGACCCGCTTCACTGTGGCCCCGTCGATGTATTCCAAGATCAGACCACTGTCTCTTGAAGTCCATGATCAGCTCCTTTGTTTTTTGACATTGAGAGAAAGGATTTTCCTGGCACCACTCCATCAGGGCTCTAACCTCCTCCATTAAGGCTGTCTCAGCGTTGTTGGTAATCAGAACTACCTACCACTGTCGTGTGGTACCACTGTTGTTACCAACTTCATCATTGAGTTGAAGTCATGCGTAGCTCGCAGTCATGGGGAAACAGGGAGTACAGGAGGGGGCTGAGCACACACCCTTGTGGGGCCCCCATGTTGAGGATCAGCATGACAGAAGTGTTGTTGCCTACCTTCACCACTTGGGGGCGGCCCATCAGGAAGTCTGTTTCATTATAACTGAACTATGGACTCATGAGTCCACCTATAGCTAAACACACGCCCAGACAAACAAAGAAACACACGCCCAGACAAACAAAGAAACACACACAAGCACACACACACTCCCACTTTTCCTCTTCATTATCCTCCAGCCACAGGGCCAGGTGCTCTAGTCTCTCACCTTCATTGATCAGAGCAGGAGAGACAGTTTAATAGTCTGCAACTCTTTCCCTTGAAATCAATGAGCTCTCACAGGTTGGGACTGCATGGGGCACACACACACACACACACACACACACACACACACACACACACACACACACACACACACACACACACACACACACACACACACACACACACACACACACACACAGAGAGAGATAGGGAGTGGGAGAGAGTACTGGGGGAGTGGCAGCAGGTCAAGGAGACACAGGATGAGCAGTATCAGGGAGTGCAGATCAGGGGAAGCTCGGGCGGGTTGATGGAAACCAGGTGCGGAGGCTGAGGCTGGAGTGAGAGGGGTTGGGACAGGGTAAGCAGGTCCGGAGGGGAATCCAAGGGAGTAGTAGAGTGGGGAATCCAGGACAGAGTAGCAGGATGACGAGACGTAGGTCTGGAGATAGGGACCAGAGTCAGAGCGGGCAGAACTGTAGCGAAGAGGAAAACAGTGTCAGGCAAGGGAAAACAGGCTCAACAGGATATGAAAAGTAACAAACGGCAAGAAACGTAGACTGACTGAGCAGAGATTACAATCTGGCAGCGTGGAAGTGGCAGGGTTGAGTATTTGTAGAGGTCTTGATTATGGAACAGGTTGCAGCTGGTGGGGATCTGCTCTGACTACAGCACACCTGTCTTAGCCCACACAATCACACACACACACACACACACACACACACACACACACACACACACACACACACACACACACACACACACACACACACACACACACACACAGAGATAGGGAGAGGGAGAGAGTACTGGGGGAGTGGCAGCAGGTCAAGGAGACACAGGATGAGCAGTAGAGGGTGTTGCAGGAGCAGATGTGACAGTTACAGAACAATGGGTGACCAACATGACAATATACAAGTATTTAATTTCATACTGTCGTGATTAAAGATGCTGTATATGTTGGGACACGATGATCAGAGAGTGTTTGGTTACATTTACAGAGTGAGTACTTGTGGAGCAACCAATGTACTCATTTCAAGGCATAGCTAAAAGGCTGTGTTTTTGGAGTGGCTTTACTGTGGGGAGTCATATCTAAACACACAGATGTGTTGAAATGCATTAATAACGGAACTGATTCGTTCCTGAATATTTTAAACTCCATTAGGCCTTGTTGAAAGGAGGTTTGTGTTTAGACTACCCAGCATAGGCGTAGCTCCAGGCATGTTGGTTTAGTCATACTGTCGTTGTTTATACAAATAATCGTCTTTTGGATGATTCTCTTGGTTATTCCAACTTGTAGACTCTACCCACTTACAGTCAAAATTAGCTTCTTAGCTTAGCAGCTCCATTACCCTTCCAATCAGCATGGGGTTTATCTTTAGTCTATTAGCCTTCACCACAGCAGCACTGTGTGTGTGTGTGTGTGTGTGTGCCTCGTCTGCGGTGGCGGTGTTATAAAGGCTATTTACAGTAATTAAGTTATTCATTTGAATGATCTGTCATCTGGGGTGTTTCCTAAACACAAGGCCCACTCTATGTCTTAAGTCACAGTGTCAGAGAACAGGAGAGTAGAGGAGAGGGGAGCATGAGTCTGTGTCTGGTGCTTCTCCACAATACGCCATATGAAATCAAGTTCATAACATGGAGAGAGAGAGAGAGAGAGAGAGAGAGAGAGAGAGAGAGAGAGAGGAACATAGATGGAGAGAGAAGGAAAGAGGGAGGTGAGGAGAGAAGGAGAGAGTGAACAGAGGAGAGAGAGGGGTGGGAGAGAGAGAGAGAGAGAGAGAGTGGTGAAGAGGAAGAGGACGAGGAGGCGAAAGCTGGCAGAATGCTCCATGGACTCACAAGTACAAACTTTTATAATCCTCTATCAACTTCATACAGAGATTGAGGTAAAACAAGTAGACTTGAGCTAAATACTAAATGCTATGGCTGGGATCCAAATGGAACCCTGTTACCTTTATAGATCACCTTTTGACCAGTACTGAACTGGTCTCTAAGTCAATAGTAGACATCTATATTGGGAATAGGGTGTAATTTGGGACACAGATAATGTCTTCCCACTACAGTAAAAACAAGGAGTACTCCTGTACAGTCACTTTATTCAGCTCCTCTTTGAGGTACATACTGTACCTGTTTTAGCTGCCTAAGCAGAGTACCCAAACACACAACAACAACACTGGGGGAGAAACTTTCTCTCATTCTCTCTCGTTCTTTCTCTCATTTCTTGTCATCTTTATTCTCCCTCAATCACTCTCTCTTTTTAATGTAGATGTCTGCTTTTTCTATTTTCTTTCTCCTGTCTTTATCTTTCCTTCCCTCTGACTTTCTGGATCGATCTCTCTCCTCTCTCTCTCTCTCTCTCTCTCTCTCTCCTCTCTCTCTCTCTCTCTCCCTCTCTCTCTCTCTCTCTCTCTCTCTCTCTCTCTCTCTCTCTCTCTCTCTCTCTCTCTCTCTCTCTCTCTCTCTCTCTCTCTCTCTCTCTCTCTCTCTCTCTCTCTGACTTCAGATATGTCTCTCTCATGATCATACATCACAGGAAGTTGTTGGCACCTTAATTGGGGAGAACGGGCTCATGGTAATGGCTGGAGTGGAATCAATAGAATGGTATCAAATACATCAAACACATGATTTCCAGGTGTTTGATGCCATTCCATTCGCTCCGTTCTGGCCTTATTATGAGCCGTTCTCCCCTCAGCAGCCTCCTGTGTCATACATAATACATCCAATCAACTCTCTTTTGTAAGACTAAACATCATATTCAAGGTGCGTACACTCTGTAATAAACAGAGAGGGTGTTAGAGAAAGAGAAGGCAAGAAAGTTGGCATAAAAACGTCCTGAGCCATGTTGTTAGTAGGGGCGGTAGGTAGCCTAGCGGTTAAGAGCGTTGGGTCAGTAACTGAAAGGAAGCTGGTTCGAATCCCCAAGCCAACTAGATGAAAAGACAGTTGATGTGCCCTTGAGCAAGGCCAACTGGGGGGGAGAGAGAGGGTGAAGGCCAACTGGGGGGGAGAGAGAGGGTGAAGGCCAACTGGGGGGGAGAGAGAGGGTGAAGGCCAACTGGGGGGGAGAGAAAAGACCATGAAAGAAAGGAGACACCAAGAAAGAGGAAGCCCACAGGGCACATATATCAGTTTAACGTCTAGTTTAGACGTGGAAACAACATTGATTCAACCAGTTTGTGCCCAGTGTGATGTTAAAGACATAAGGAGAGCATGAGAGAGTCTTCAACCACTTGTCTCTAAATCCAGCGCCACAGCTGAATATAGAAATGTTTATATGGTATATTAACCTCCGTAGCAGAGAAGGCCGGTGTACTCCAGGTCGTACATTTCCTGTGAGAGAAGAAATGGATTAAAATGGAGGAAGAACATTATTTTATGTTGTGAAATCCATCTTCTTGACACAAATTCAAATATAATCGCCATGGCTACAGCGTAGTTGATATCACGGCTGTTGTTATTCTGATTCTGTGTCTGGAAGAACAACATGGTCTGTTAGTAATGTTATAGATTAAGGAGCAGACACACACACACTCATACACGTACGCATGCAGGTACAAACACACACACACTCATACACGTACGCATGCAGGTACGAACACACACACACACTCATACACGTACGCATGCAGGTACAAACACACACACACTCATACACGTACGCATGCAGGTACGAACACACACACACACTCATACACGTACGCATGCAGGTACGAACACACACACACACTCATACACGTACGCATGCAGGTACGAACACACACACACACTCATACACGTACGCATGCAGGTACGAACACACACACACTCATACAGGTACGCATGCAGGTACGAACACACACACACACTCATACACGTACGCATGCAGGTACGAACACACACACACTCATACACGTACGCATGCAGGTACGAACACACACGCGCGAGCATGCAGACACACACACTCATACACGTACGCATGCAGGTACGAACACACACACACACTCATACACGTACGCATGCAGGTACGAACACACACACACACACTCATACACGTACGCATGCAGGTACGAACACACACACACACTCATACACGTACGCATGCAGGTACGAACACACACACACTCATACAGGTACGCATGCAGGTACGAACACACACACACGCTCATACACGTACGCATGCAGGTACGAACACACACGCGCAAGCATGCAGACACACACACACTCATACACGTACGAACACACACGCGCGAGCATGCAGACACACACACACACACGATCACACACCACGACGGACACTCTTGGTAACAGAGTGATTAAAGCCATAGCTTAATGAAACCGCACTCCAGGGTAAAATCACCGCGATGAAAGGTAAACATTGAAATGGGTCTCATCGGGGCACTTTCGCTATCTCTGTTTCTCTCTCTGTCTTTCTCTCTCAAATACACACAACCCTCTACATAATGCAGATGTTTCTGTCCGTCCGTTCTCTTTCTCTCTGTCCCCTGTTGAACACACACATTCAGTCTGTCATTCTACGCTGGGGGTATTGGGCTGTGACGTCCACTGTGTGGGTGAGAATAGCGTTACTATTCATGAAGGAGTCGTACTGGTTCAACACAAAAGAACACACACACGCACACACACATACACACAAGCTCAGACACACACACACATTCCATTGGCACGAAAGGTGATTTATAACTAGCTAGCTAGACCATTAATAATCAGTGAAACTTTTTATTACCTATTCATCCATCAGCCGATTGCTAGCCTCTACTTCTTTAGCCCCTCCCATTAAACTAGCCCAGAGTTTCTCAAACTCGGTCCTCGGGACCCAAAGGGGTGCACGTTTCGCTTTTTGCCCTAACACTGTGTCAGCTGTGTAGTGCTAGGGCAAAAATCTAAACATGTATAGTGGCTAGCTACACTAAACTGTAGCTAGCAACTATACATGACACATGTCATATAGCCCCTCCCATTACACTAACCTGTAGCTAGCAACTATACATGACACATGTCCTATAGCCCCTCCCAGTACACTAACCTGTAGCTAGCTACTATACATGACACATGTCCTATAGCCCCTCCCATTACACTAACCTGTAGCTAGCTACTATACATGATACATGTCATATAGCCCCTCCCATTACACTAACCTGTAGCTAGCCACTATACATGATACATGTCATATAGCCACTCCTATTACACTAGCCTGTAGCTAGCCACTATACATAATACATGTCATATAGCCCCTCCCATTACACTAGCCTGTAGCTAGCCACTATACATGATACATGTCCTATAGCCCCTCCCATTACACTAACCTGTAGCTAGCCACTATACATGATACATGTCCTATAGCCCCCCCCCCCCATTACACTAGCCTGTAGCTAGCTATTATACATGATACATGTCCTATAGCCCCTCCTATTACACTAACCTGTAGCTAGCCACTATACATGATACATGTCCTATAGCCCCCCCATTACACTAGCCTGTAGCTAGCTACTATACATGACACATGTCCTATAGCCCCCCCATTACACTAGCCTGTAGCTAGCTACTATACATGATACATATCCTATAGCCCTTCCTATTACAATAACCTGTAGCTAGCTACTATACATGATACATGTCCTATAGCCCTTCCTATTACACTAACCTGTAGCTAGCTACTATACACACTAATTGTCCTATAGCCCCTCCCAGTACACTAGCCTGTAGCTAGCCACTATACATGATACATGTCCTATAGCCCCCCCCATTACACTAACCTGTAGCTAGCAACTATACATGACACATGTCCTATAGCCCCTCCTATTACACTAACCTGTAGCTAGCCACTATACATGATACATGTCCTATAGCCCCTGCCACTACACTAACCTGTAGCTAGCCACTATACATGATACATGTCCTATAGCCCCCCCATTACACTAACCTGTAGCTAGCCACTATACATGATACATGTCCTATAGCCCCCCCATTACACTAGCCTGTAGCTAGCTACTATACATGACACATGTCCTATAGCCCCTCCTATTAC
Organism: Salmo trutta; assembly: GCF_901001165.1. NCBI lineage: Eukaryota > Metazoa > Chordata > Actinopteri > Salmoniformes > Salmonidae > Salmo > Salmo trutta. The sequence continues at coordinate 76,318,991 of NC_042970.1, read as the reverse complement.
ACTAACCTGTAGCTAGCCACTATACATGATACATGTCCTATAGCCCCTCCCACTACACTAGCCTGTAGCTAGCCACTATACATGACACATGTCATATAGCCCCTCCCATTACACTAACCTGTAGCTAGCTAATATACATGATACATGTCCTATAGCCCCTCCTATTACACTAACCTGTAGCTAGCTACTATACACACTAACTGTCCTATAGCCCCCCCATTACACTAACCTGTAGCTAGCTACTATACATGATACATGTCCTATAGCCCCTCCTATTACACTAGCCTGTAGCTAGCTACTATACATGATACATGTCCTATAGCCCCTCCCAGTACACTAACCTGTAGCTAGCAACTATACATGGCACATGTCCTATAGCCCCTCCTATTACACTAACCTGTAGCTGCCACTATACATGATACATGTCCTATAGCCCCTCCCATTACACTAACCTGTAGCTAGCCACTATACATGATACATGTCCTATAGCCCCCCCCCCCATTACACTAGCCTGTAGCTAGTCACTATACATGATACATGTCCTATAGCCCCTCCTATTACACTAACCTGTAGCTAGCTACTATACACTAACTGTCCTATAGCCCCTCCCAGTACACTAACCTGTAGCTAGCTACTATACATGATACATGTCCTATAGCCCCTCCCATTACATTAACCTGTAGCTAGCCACTATACATGTCCTTTTGCCCCTTCCATTACACTAACCTGTAGCTAGCCACAATACATGATACATGTCCTATAGTCCTTCCCAATACACTAGCCTGTAGCTAGCCACTATACATGATACATGTCCTTTAGCCCCTCCCATACAGTAACCTGTAGCTAGCTACTATACATGATACATGTCCTATAGCCCCTCCCATTACACTAACCTGTAGCTAGCCACTATACATGTCCTTTTGCCCCTTCCATTACACTAACCTGTAGCTAGCCACTATACATGATACATGTCCTATAACCCCTCCCATTACACTAACCTGTAGCTAGCCACTATACATGATACATGTCCTATAGCCCCTCCCAATACACTAGCCTGTAGCTAGCCACTATACATGATACATGTCCTATAGCCCCTACCACTACACTAACCTGTAGCTAGCTACTATACACACTAACTGTCCTATAGCCCCTACCACTACACTAACCTGTAGCTAGCCACTATACATGATACATGTCCTATAGCCCCTCCCACTACCCTAGACTGTAGCTAGCCACTATACATGATACATGTCCTATAGCCCCTCCTATTACACTAACCTTGTAGCTAGCCACTATACATTATACATGTCCTATAGCCCCCCCATTACACTAAGCTGTAGCTAGCCACTATACATGATACATGTCCTATAGCCCCTCCTATTACACTAACCTTGTAGCTAGCCACTATACATTATACATGTCCTATAGCCCCCCCATTACACTAAGCTGTAGCTAGCCACTATACATGATACATGTCCTATAGCCCCTCCCATTACATTAACCTGTAGCTAGCCACTATACATGTCCTTTTGCCCCTTCCATTACACTAACCTGTAGCTAGCCACAATACATGATACATGTCCTATAGTCCTTCCCAATACACTAGCCTGTAGCTAGCCACTATACATGATACATGTCCTTTAGCCCCTCCCATACAGTAACCTGTAGCTAGCTACTATACATGATACATGTCCTATAGCCCCTCCCATTACACTAACCTGTAGCTAGCCACTATACATGTCCTTTTGCCCCTTCCATTACACTAACCTGTAGCTAGCCACTATACATGATACATGTCCTATAACCCCTCCCATTACACTAACCTGTAGCTAGCCACTATACATGATACATGTCCTATAGCCCCTCCCATTACACTAGCCTGTAGCTAGCCACTATACATGATACATGTCCTATAGCCCCTACCACTACACTAACCTGTAGCTAGCCACTATACACACTAACTGTCCTATAGCCCCTCCCAGTACACTAGCCTGTAGCTAGCCACTATACATGATACATGTCCTATAGCCCCTCCTATTACACTAACCTTGTAGCTAGCCACTATACATTATACATGTCCTATAGCCCCCCCATTACACTAAGCTGTAGCTAGCCACTATACATGACACATGTCCTATAGCCCCTCCTATTACACTAACCTGTAGCTAGCCACTATACATTATACATGTCCTATAGCCACCCCATTACACTAAGCTGTAGCTAGCCACTATACATGATACATGTCCTATAGCCCCTCCCACTACACTAGCCTGTAGCTAGCCACTATACATGTCCTATAGCCCCTCCCATTACACTAACCTGTAGCTAGCCACTATTCATGATACATGTCCTATAGCCCCTCCCATTACACTAACCTGTAGCTAGCCACTATACATGATACATGTCATATAGCCCCTCCCATTACACTAACCTGTAGCTAGCCACTACACATGCAGTTGGTAGAGCATGGTGTTTGCAACGCCAGGGTTGTGGGTTCGATTCCCATGCAGGAGCAGTACAGAGAAAGAAAAGTATGATATGTATGAAATGTATGCATTCACTACTGTAAGTCGCTCTGGATGAGAGCATCTGCTAAATGACTAAAATGTAAATGTCTATAGCCCCTCTCACTACACTAGCCTGTAGCTAGCCACTATACATGATACATGTCCTATAGCCCCTCCCATTACACTAACCTGTAGCTATTTGTTCTGTCTTTTCAGGTGGATTAAACTGAAATTGCAACCAACTTTCTAAGGCTTGTTTAAAAAATAACAATATTTTGGAGATTATTTCATTTTCAAATAACCAAAAGTGAGCAAGTAATCTGAATAAAGGAAAAAGGCCCTTCTTGAACATGGATGAGACATTCTTACTGGACAACCTTGTTTTACTCCTCTTTACAGTTAAAAAAAAATCTGAGATATAGCCATTATTTACTATTTTACACCTAGGGTTACTATACATAACTTTAACCCATTGTCACGGCTGTCTGAAGGATCGGACCAAAATGCAGCGTGTTCGTAGTTCCACATATTTTATTTATTGTGAAACTAAAATGCAAAGACACTAAATACTTAAAAAACAACAAACCGTGACGCAGAGAGAAAACACACTGCTCAAAATACAATCACCCACAAACACAGGTGGGACAAACATCAACATAAATATGACCTCCAATTAGAGGTAACGAGGATCAGCTGCCTCCAATTGGAGATCAACCCAAAACAACACCAACATAGAAATACAAAACTAGAAACTGAATATAGAAATAAAAAAACAGACAAACACCCCCTGTCACGCTCTGACCTACGCTACCATTGAAAATAACAACTTACTATGGTCAGGACGTGACAGTACCCCCCCCCCCCCAAAGGTGCGGACTCCAACCGCACCTAAAAAAAACAAAACAACAAAACCCCCCCAATAACAAACCCCCCACACAACAACCCCCCCCCCCCACCCACACACACACACACACACAACAAAACAGAAAGGGAGGGTAGGGTGGGCGACTAATGTCTATGGCTGCTCATATGCAGTACCCAGAACCTTCTTATCTAGCGCCTCCCCCCATGGAGGCGGCTCGGGTTCGGGGCGTAACCCCCACTCCACCCACTGATCCCTCTGCTTTTTTAGCACCTGACAGTGGATCGTCGTCGAAAGAACCGGACTGTAGATCATTGCTAGAGGCTCTGGGCTGCAGGCCACCGCTGAAGGCTCTGGGCTGCAGGCCGCCACTGAAGGCTCTGGGTTGCAGGCCGTCGCTGGAGGCTCCGGACTGAGGGGAGTCGCTGGAGGCTCCGGACTGAGGGGAGTCGCTGGAGGCTCCGGACTGAGGAGAGTCGCTGGAGGCTCCGGACTGAGGAGCGTCGCTAGAGGCTCCGGGGTGAGGAGCGTCGTTTGAGGCTCCGTACTTGTGAGCGTCGCTGGAGGCTCTGGACTGAGGAGTGTCGCTGGAGGCTCCGGACTGGGGATGCGCACTGGAGGCCTGATGCATGGGGCTGGCATAGGAGGCGCCAGACTAGTAACACGCACCTCAGGGCGAGTGCGGGGAGCAGGAACAGGACACCCCGGACTGGGCAGGCGCACTGGAGGCCTGATGCGTGGGGTTGGCATAGGAGGCGCCAGACTAGTAACACGCACCTCAGGGCGAGTGCGAAGAGGAGGAACAGGACGTACTGGGCTTTGGAGGCTTGCTGGATGGTTATTTGAGCCCAGCAAGGGCGGAGCGCTGGTACAGGACGAACTGGTCTGTGCTGGTGAACGGGGGGGTACCGTGCGTAGAGCAGGCGCAGGATAACCTGGACTGAAGAGACGCACTGGAGACCAGATACGCTGAGCCGGCGCACTTCTTCCTGGCTGACGGCCAACTCTAGCACGGCAACGGTGAGGAGCTTGTACCGAGCGCACAGGGCTGTGAGTGCGCATGGGTGACACAGTGCGCATCACCGCATACCACGGTGCTTGTTCAGTCACTCGCTCCCCACAGTAAGCACGGGGAGATGGCTCAGGTCTTAAAACTGCCTTTGCCAATCTACCCGTGTGCCCCCCCCCCCCAAAAAAAAATGTGGGCGCTGCCTCTCGGGCCTCCGTTGTTGCCTTGCCTGTTGATCTCGTCGCTGTACCTCCCTCGCTGCTTCCACCTGTTCCCATGGGAGGCGATCCTTTCCGGACTGGATCTCCTCCCACATCCAGGATCCTTTTCCATCCAGGATGTCCTCCCATGTCCAGTCCATCCGCCCACGCTGCTTGGTCCTTTGGTGGTGGGTGTTTCTGTCACGGCTGTCTGAAGGATCGGACCAAAATGCAGTGTGTTCGTAGTTCCACATATTTTATTTATTGTGAAGACACTAAATACTTGAAACACAAAAAACAACAAACCATGACGCAACTTACTATGGTCAGGACATGACACCCATTTTCGAAGAGATTCTCCAAAATCCAAATATTCTAGGCATTATATATAAACTCCAGTCGTGCTTTATTAATTAAAAACCTTTTCAAAATCAGCTAGGAATACCAGGCCTGGTTTCTCCGATATTTCATAGTATTCTATTGTTTCCAGTACTTGTGTTATATTATCTCCAATGTATTGTCCATGTAAAAAACCTGTCTGATTAGGATGAATAATATCTGACAATACCTTTTTAATTATATTCACCAAGCATTTAGCTAGAATTTTTGCATCACAACGCTGTAGTGTAAGAGGCCTCCAATTTTTTAAATGGACTGGATCTTTATATATACCACTTGGATCCTGTTTCTGTGATAATGAAATCAGACCTTCTTGTTGCGTGTCCGATAATCTACCGTTTATATAGGAGTGGTTAAAACATGCTAATAATGGTCCTCTAAGTAGAAAAAGTTTGGTCATTTTGGTATGCCATCCAGCCCTGGAGTTTCCCAGACTTCAAGGCTTTAATTGCATCAAGAAGTTCCTCCTCTGTAATTTGGCCTTCACATGAGTCTTTCTGTACAGATGTTAATTTTACATTATTAATAGGAAAAAAATAAATCCACACAATTAGCTTCAGTTAGTGGAGATGGAGGAGACTGAAACAAAAACATATTCTTAAAGTACATTACTTCCTCTTTCAAAATATAATTCGGTGAATCATGCGTGACTCCATCATTTGTAACAAGTTTCAAATAAAAATGTTTGGGTAGCATTTCTATGTTGAAGATTGAAAAATATTTTGGTGCAATTTTCCCCATATTCCATCCAGATCACTTTATTTTATAATATATTACACTGGATCTTTGTTGAATAAGTTCCTCCATTTCTTTTTGTTTTTCCTCTAACTTATTCCGTGCCTCTATGGTACAGTTTTTATTGCTATCTAACTGTACTATACAATGTGTTTGTTTGCTCTCTCCTTTCTCTTAATGAAGTGTATTTAAACCAGGGAGATTTTACATTTACATGGTAAATTACACCCATCCCATATTCATTTGCATTCGGCAACCTTTTGATATTTAAACCATGGTTGTGTCTGAATTGCACCCTATTCACTATGCAATGCGCTACTTTTAACCATAGGGCTCTGTTCGAAAGTAGTGCACTACATAGGGAGTAGTGTTCCATTCCGGACACAGACATTCTCTGTATGTTACTAGTCTAAGAAGCAGAAGGCCAACCGGTCCACTGCAATGTCAACTTTATTACACAGTAGACACTGAGCTCAGCGCTGCTGCCCTTTTAAATAAGTATTGTTCGATTTGATTTGTGTGTGTGTGCGCGTATGTGTGTGTTGTACATGAGCTTTGCGTATGAGCCAGTGTCTATAACTTTGAGTGTGTGTGTTTGTGTGTGTTTGTGTGTCCCCATGAATGTGTGTTTTACCCTTTTAAATCCTCCCTGCGCTCATTTCAACATATCCATTTTAATTTCACCCTCTCTCCCTGAGCCACCAATCAATATGGCCACTAATGGACACATTCATTATTAGCTTTGGGAAGGCATCTTTATCCAATATCCACTTTTCTTACTACTGAGTGGTTAAGAAGGAGAGGGAGAGGGATAGGAGGCATGGTTAGAGGGAGTGTAGTCATGGTTAGAGGGAGAGGGAGAGGAGTCATGGTTAGAGGGAGAGGAGTCATGGTTAGAGGGAGTGTAGTCATGGTTAGAGGGAGAGGGAGAGGAGTCATGGTTAGAGGGAGAGGGAGAGGAGTCATGGTTAGAGGGAGTGTAGTCATGGTTAGAGGGAGAGGGTGAGTAGTCATGGTTAGAGGGAGAGGGAGAGGAGTCATGGTTAGAGGGAGAGGGAGAGGACTCATGGTTAGAGGGAGAGGGAGAGGACTCATGGTTAGAGAGAGAGGAGTCATGGTTAGAGGGAGAGGGAGAGGTGTCATGGTTAGAGGGAGAGGAGTCATGGTTAGAGGGAGAGGGAGAGGACTCATGGTTAGAGGGAGAGGGAGAGGACTCATGGTTAGAGAGAGAGGAGTCATGGTTAGAGGGAGAGGGAGAGGTGTCATGGTTAGAGGGAGAGGGAGAGGACTCATGGTTAGAGGGAGAGGGAGAGGACTCATGGTTAGAGGGAGAGGGAGAGGACTCATGGTTAGAGAGAGAGGAGTCATGGTTAGAGGGAGAGGGAGGACTCATGATGAGAGGGAGGAGTCATAGATAGAGGGAGAGGAGTCATAGATAGAGGGAGAGGAGTCATAGTTAGAGAGAGAGGACTCATGGTTAGCGGGAGAGGAGTCATAGGGAGAGGGAGAGGAGTCATGGTTAGAGGGAAAGGAGGCATGGTTAGAGGGAGAGGGAGAGGAGTCATGGTTAGAGGGTGAGCGGTCATGGTTAGAGGGTGAGGTGTCATGGTTAGAGGGAAAGGAGGCATGGTTAGAGGGAGAGGGAGAGGAGTCATGGTTAGAGGGAGAGGGAGAGGAGTCATGGTTAGAGGGTGAGCGGTCATGGTTAGAGGGTGAGGTGTCATGGTTAGAGGAAGAAGAGTCATGGTTAGAGGGAGAGGAGTCATAGTTAGAGAGAGAGGACTCATGCGGAGAGGGAGAAGAGTCATGGTTAGAGGGAGAGAGAGAGGAGTCATGGTTAGAGGAATGGGATTGAGTGAAGTGAAGTGTTTTGATAGAGTACTTCACTGGAGAAGAGAGGTGACTGCATTCATTCAGCAGAGAAGAGACAACTAATTCACAGGTTTGATAGAGGATCTTTTGTAGTTTTAGTGGTTCCAAACTTCTTCCATTTAAAAATGATGGAGGCCACTGTGTTCTTGGTTCTTTAATGCTGCAGACATGTTTTGGTACCCTTCCCCAGATCTGTGCCTCGCCACAATCCTGTCTCGGCGATCTATAGACAATTCCTTCGACCTCATGGCTTGGCTTTTGCTCTGGCATGCACTGTCTTCTGTGGGACCTTATATAGACAGGTATGTACCTTTTCAAATCATGTCCAATCAATTTAATTTACTACAGGTGGACTCCAATCAAGTTGTAAAAACATCTCAAGGATGATCAGTGGAAACAGGATGCACCTGAGCTCAATTTCTAGTCTCATAGCAAAGGATCTGAATACTTATGTAAATAAGGTATTTGTATTTTTAATACATTTGCTAAAATGTGATGGAGTATTGTGTGTAGATTGATAAGGAAAAATATTAATCAATTTTAGAATAAGGCTGTAGCGTATCAAAATGTGGAAAAAGTGAATGGGTCTGAATACTTTCCGAATGCACTGTAGATAGATAGATAGATAGATAGATAGATAGATAGATAGATAGATAGATAGATAGATAGATAGATAGATCGGGAGGAATGGGCGGAAGAGGAAGGTAGGAGAGAATATGATAGAAAGAAAGTGAGAAAGACAGTGTCAGTCAGAGGCTAAGGAAAAAGAGAATATTAAAGTTAACAGAAAAGGCCTGAACATGAAGGTTACCCCTTCCCCTTTCCTTCCACCTGCACACACACCCTTCCAAATCAGAGTTATCTCATTGTCATAATAAGGTGGTAATTGGCCTGCACATCCTGTGGGACTGGGGAGGCTGGGTACTGTATGACTATGTATGGCTAGCTTACTTTGTACTGCTGTAGAAGTGTGTATGACAGGCTGGCTATGTGTGGAGGTGCTGATAGGTCTAAAGACCATTAGTGTTAGTGTTTCAGAGAGAGAACCGAACAGAGAAAATAGAGAGACAGGAGACTACAGAACCAACACCATGACAACCTCTGCATCACAAATGGAGCTCTATTCCCGATGTTGTGAACTACACTATATATACAAAAGTATGTGGACACCCCTTCAAATTAATGGATTCGGCTATTTCAGTCACACGCGTTACAAAATTGAGCAAACAGCCACGCAATCTCCACATCACTAATGCTCGACATCACTAATGCTCTTGTGGCTGAATGGAAGCAAGTCCCTGCAGCAATGTTCCAACATCTAGTGGAAAGCCTTCCCAGAAGGGTGGAGGCTGTTATAGCAGCAAAGGG
>NC_042970.1:76297539-76305039 GCF_901001165.1 Salmo trutta | reverse complement strand
ACGACATGCATGTTAAAATATCAAAACAAACTCAGAACCAATTACATTAATATGGGGACAGGTCGCAAAGCATTAAACATTTATGGCTATTTAGCTAGCTAGCTTGCACTTGCTAGATAATTTGACCTGGGATATAAACATTGAGTCGCTATTTTACCTGAAATGCACAAGGTCCTCTACTCCGACAATTAATCCACACATAAAACGGTCAACCAAATCGTTTATAGTCATCTCTCCTCCTCCTAGTCTTTTTCTTCTCTTGACTTTATATTGCGATTGGCAACTTTCATAAATTAGGTGCATTACCGCCACTGACCTCATTCGTCTTTTAGTCACCCACGTGGGTATAACCAATGAGGAGATGGCACATGGGTACCTGCTTCTATAAACCAATGAGGAGATGGGAGAGGCAGGACTTGCAGCGTGATCTGCGTCACAAATAGAACTGACTTGTATTTTAGCCCGTGGCAACGCAGACGCTCATTGGTACGCGCGAGCAGTGTGGGTGCAATTATTGAATAATATAGATTTCTAAATTTATTTTGGAATAAAGTAGTCAACCTGTAACCTTAACCATTCAGAGTTAATGCCTAAACTTAATCATAGACACTTTGAAATTTGACGTTTGCAACAACTTCGAAATTTGACATTTGAGAAACGTCTAATTGTGGTGTGACTGTGAGAGTTTGTTGGTTCTAGTGCCCTCGCCAATTGATACAAGATATGTTGAAGAGGGTGGGGCTCAAGCTGTATCCCTGTCTGACCTCCCTACCAGGAGGAAAGAAATCGGTGTGTTTTGTGCCAATTTTAACCAAACACTGTTTGTATACACTGATTTTACAATGTCATATGTTTTTCCCCTAACACCACTTTCCATACATTTATATAGCTGGTCATCATGCCGAATTGATTCAAAAGTTTTTTTGAAATAAACAAAGTATAAGAAGACTTTGCTGTTTGTTTTCATTTGTTTGTTTGTCTGTCAGGGTGTGCAGTGTGTATACATAGTCTGACATACTGTAATTTTGTAAAAAGCCAATTTGACATTTGCTCTTGTTTTTTAATGATGATGCAGATAATTTTCCTGGGGTTTCTGTTGACACATATCCACACTAGTTATTAGGGTCAAATCTGTCAAAATCTTTGTGGATTGGGCTGATCAAGCCTTGGTTTCAAATATTGGGGAAGATGCCAGAGCTGAGGATGATGTTAAAGAGTTGAAGTATAGCCCGTTTGAATTTGTGGTCTGTATAATTTATCATTTAGGATACCACCAGGCCTTTTCGGGTTGGAAAGTTCATATTTTGTCCTGTAGTTCATTCAATGTAATTGGAGACTCCAGTGGGTGCTGGTAGTCTGGTAGCTGATTCTATGTTTAGTAAATGATCATGTATATGTTTTAGCTGTTTGTACTTTGTTACATGGCCAAAGAGGTTGGAGAAGTGGTTAATCCAAACATCTCCATTTTAGATAGATAGCTCTTCATGTTGTTGTTTGTTTAGTGTGTTCCAATATTCTCAGAAGTGGTTTGATTATATGTATTCTTAAATTATATTGAGCTGATTTCTGATCTCTATACCCCCCCCCCTCTCCTATCTATACAATAGAAATAACTAATCAGCAGGAAATACTGCTGGGTCTTCAATTAGTGTTTGGGTGAAAGTTCTGATTAAACCTTATGAATACAATACGTGTGTGTGCACGCAAGTGTATGCGTGTGTCTGTGTGTACAGTATGTGCAGTACAGATCTCTCAGATGGTTTGATGGTGATACAAATGAGTAATGAATGCTGACACAGTGTGAGTGTGTGGAGGTGAACAGAGAGGATTGACAGCTTCATCACAACAGTAAACTCTCCACGCCTCCAAAGCACCATTACATCCTATGGTTTGGACAGCAGGGTGTTTGAGATAACAGACTGGGAGGCAGTAAGAAATGATTCAAGTATGGCCACACTGTGACAAACTCCTGTGCAATACTGAAGGCACAATAGACCAGTATGCACTTATACAAGTATCGTCACAAATTCAGTGCTGGCAGTGTACAAGTTAAACCCTGAAAAAACAATTACAACAGAAGAAATCAATTGGAATAACATGCCCCCAATAAGCCACGCCTCCAACTTTGCTAATAGGTTGCTGCCGCTACATAGCATCCAACGCTATGATTAAAGTAATTTAGAAACTTTCATTCAATAAAAAAAATCCCATTGATCGGTCAAAGTCATTATTTGTGTCACGTCCTAACCATAGAAAGCTGTTATTTTCAATGGTAGAGTAGGTCAGGGCATGACAAGTTTTTTTTCTAGTTTAGTATTTATGTTGTGATGTTCTAGTTTTGTATTTCTATGTTGGGCTTTGTGTGGGATGATCTCCAATTAGAGGCAGCTGGTCATCGTTGTCTCTAATTGGAGATCATACTTAGGTAGGTGTTTTTCCCACCTGGGTTTGTGGGAGATTGTTTCTGAGTTAGTGTATGTTTCACCGCTGCGTCACGGTTTGTTGTTTTTTTGTTCTTTAGTTTATGTATTGCATAGTTTCACAGTGAAAATAAAATGTGGAACGACACACGCTGCACTTTGGTCCGCTCCTTCCTACGACAACTGTGACAATTTGATTTCAGACAAATTGAATAGAATAGCTTGAATGAACCAAAGTGTAATTTTCTATCATTCCAAACAGTAAAAGCAATTCAGATGAACAACAGTGCAGTCCCACTTTTCCCAGTGTGTGTGTGCTGTCCCATTGATCTAAGCATGCAGGTAATTACCAGTGCCAGTAAATAGCAGTGATATAGACCAGTCGTCTCACTGACATACATCAACACTGACATTATCACGACTCAGGATATGACCCAGATGCGGAAAGTACAGTTCTCAGATGATTTATTAGAAACACGGGGCAGGCAGAGGGCAGGCAGAGGGCAGGTTGAGGACAGGCAGAGGTTTGTGATCAGGTCAGAGTCAGGCAGGTACAAGACGGCAGGCAGGCTCAGGGCAGACAGAGGTTTGTGATCAGGTCAGAGTCAGGCAGGTACAGGATGGCAGGCAGGCTCAGGGCAGACAGAGGTTTGTGATCAGGTCAGAGTCAGGCAGGTACAGGACGGCAGGCAGGCTCAGGGCAGACAGAGGTTTGTGATCAGGTCAGAGTCAGGCAGGTACAGGACGGCAGGCAGGCTCAGGGCAGACAGAGGTTTGTGATCAGGTCAGAGTCAGACAAGTACAGGACGGCAGGCAGGCTCAGGGCAGACAGAGGTTTGTGATCAGGTCAGAGTCAGGCAGGTACAGGACGGCAGGCAGGCTCAGGGCAGACAGAGGTTTGTGATCAGGTCAGAGTCAGGCAGGTACAGGACGGCAGGCAGGCTCAGGGCAGACAGAGGTTTGTGATCAGGTCAGAGTCAGGCAGGTACAGGACGGCAGGCAGGCTCAGGGCAGACAGAGGTTTGTAATCAGGTCAGAGTCAGACAAGTACAGGACGGCAGGCAGGCTCGGGGTCAGGGCAGGCAGAATGGTCAGAACCGGGAAAAACTAGGAAACAGAACTAAGGCAGGTGGGAAAGAACGCTGGTAAGACCTGACAAGACGAACTGGCAACAGACAAACAGAGATCACAGGTATAAATACACAGGGGATTATGGAGAAGATGGGCGACACCTGGTGGGAGTGAAAACAAACACAAATACAGGTGAAACAGATCAGGGTGTGACAGACATACCACGTATTGGCCATGGCACACACACACAGCGATAGAAAAATAGACAGACATTTATGACGTGCACACACACAGTGACACATACAAACAAGCACGAAACATACACACACACACACTAAATTCACACGCATGCACACACAAGTATGACGTTATGATGCCTAGGCGTGTAGGCAGGGTGTAGATCATAAACCCTGCCATGCTTAATTATGTACATGTGGTTATGGACCTCGTTATGATCATCTGTGTGTGAGGGCGTTATTAACCCGTACACATTACAGTTTTATAGGCTTATTGTGCTGAGTAGATAGTATGAAGGGGACAGTACTTCCCTTAGATTAAATGAGATGGGTTAAGTTAATGTAGGTTGGTTAACTGTTGGAGAGAGAGAGAGAGAGAGAGAGAGAGAGAGAGAGAGAGAGAGCGCCTTTGGACCTGAGCATGTGATGGTGCATGCATGATTGAATCGGTGTGTGTGTGTGTGTCTGCGTGTGTACTCCTACCATCATTTATTAATGAATCAACATAAATGAAACTGCAGGAGAATGTCAGTATCGTCTGAGTGCAGTAGGACAATCCATAACTGTTTACTGTGGTACAATAAAAAGGTTTATAGTTTTAATAAAACACCATTTTCTTTTTGTGTGGAAAGAATAGAAGGTAAATGGTATTTTCTCAATAAAATTGTCTTGCAAATAAATACATGTATATTTTTTGTACAGAAATTGAAAGAGAAAGAATACATGGCATTCTACGAATTAAAGGGGAATGGAAACACTAGGACTTAAAATGGCAGCTAATTTACTTCCTAAAGGGTTTCCATTCCCCTTTAAGACAGGAGAAAAAGAGGAGCGACTGAGATTGAAAATGGATTAAAATGCTGATCATTTGTTTTGGATGAAATCACCAAACAAACAAGAAAAAGGAAAACACAATAGCTGTAATGTTATTGGGTACATTTGTCTGGAAACAAAGATACTGTGATATGGCTAGGAGTTTTTCTTTTTACATTGTGGCAGTATACTAGTGTGGATATTGAAACAGAGAGCCACAGACAGAGACAGTCTCACGAAACCTAGAAGCATGGTAACTCCTTGATGAATTACTTCCAGGTCAAGGGAGTCACCAAAGTGAATATACAATTGAAGTCAGAAGTTTACATACACCTTAGCCAAATACATTTACACCCTTTCAGTTTTCACAATTCCTGACATGTAATCCTAGTAAAACAGTCCCTGTTTTAGGTCAGTTAGGATCACCACTTTATTTTAAGAATGTGAAATGTCAGAATTATAGTAGAGAGAATGATTTATTTAAGCTTTTATTTCTTTCATCACATTCTCATTGGGTCAGAAGTTTACATACACTCAAATAGTATTTGGAAACATTGCCTTTAAATTGTTTAACTTGGGTCAAATGTTTTGGGAAGACTTCCACAAGCGTCCCACAATAAGTTTTGGCCCATTCCTCCTGACAGAGCTGGTGTAACTGAGTCAGGTTCGTAGGCCTCCTTGCTCGCACAAGCTTTGTCAGTTATTTTCATACATTTTCTATAGGATTGAGGTCAGGGCTTTGTGATGGCCACTCCAATACCTTGACTTTGTTGTCCACAATTTTGGATGCTTGGGGTCATTGTGCATTTGGAAGACCCATTTGCGACCAAGCTTTAACTTCCTGACTGATGTCTTGAGATGTTGCCTCAATATATCCACATAATTTCCCTTCTCATGATGCCATCTATTTTGTGAAGTGCACCAGACCCTCCTGCAGCAAAGCACCCCCACAACATGATGCTGTCACCCCCGTGCTTCACGGTTGGGATGATGTTCTTCGGCTTGCAAGCCTCCCCCTTTTTCCTCCAAACATAACGATGGCCAAACAGTTCTATTTTTGTTTCATCAGACCAGATGACATTTCTCCAAAAAGTACAGTCTTTGTCCCTATGTGCAGTTGCAAACTGTAGTCTGGCTTTTTTTATGGCGGATTTGGAGCAGTGGCTTCTTCCTTGCTGAGCGGCCTTTCAGGTTATATCGATATAGGACTCGTTTTACTGTGGATATAGATACTTTTGTACCTGTTTCCTCCAGCATCTTTACAAGGTCCTTTGCTGTTGTTCTGGGATTGATTTGCAATTTTTGCACCAAAGTACGTTCATCTCTAGGAGACAGAACGAGCCTCCTTCCTGAGCGGTATGACAGCTGCGTGGTCCCATGGTGTTTATACTTGCGTACTATTTGTTTGTACAGATGAACGTGGTACCTTCAGGCGTTTGGAAATTGCTCCCAAGAATGAACCAGACTTGTGGAGGTCTACACATTTATGTCTGAGGTCTTGGCTGATTTCTTATGATTTTCCCATGATGTCAGGCAAAGAGGCACTGAGTTTGAAGGTAGGCCTTGAAATACATCCACAGGTACACCTCCAATTGACTCAAATGATGTCAATTAGCCTATCAGAAGCTTTTAAAGCCATGACATAATTTTCTGGATTTTTTCAAGCTGTTTAAAGGCACAGTCAACTTAGTTTATGTAAACTCCTGACCCACTGGAATTGTGAAATAATCTGTCTGTAAACAATTGTTGGAAAAATGACTTGTGTCATGAACTAAGTAGATATCCTAACCGACTTGCCAAAACTATAGTTTGTTAACAAGAAATTTGTGGAGTGGTTGAAAACAAGTTTATTTGACTCCATCCTAAGTGTATATAAACTTCCGACTTCAACTGTACAGCACAACAGGAAAACCATTCCCCTATGTTTCCCTCAACAACAAATAGTTTCCACCATGACAACCCCAGGACATAATGGAAAGTAAACCACCTCTCTTTTCAAACATCCGCCAATGGATCCATTGTGTGTCTCCTACTGCTAGGAGGAAGAGAAAACGATAGTGCTGAGGGATTACATTTTCTCTGCATTTAACAAGGCCGTGACATTGTAGGGATACATACCCCGATGGGAGTGATTGGGCTGCCCATGGCTCTTAAGGGTGTTGTTAGGCCCTGAAGGTGCCCATTAGGAGGACTAGTTGTTTTGTCCAGGGAGGGGAAAGAGACAGAGTTAGATCGATGGAGACAGTTTAACTAGTGGATGAAGACAGACTCGATGGTCCAGTTGGCTAAAGTTGGTCTGTGTCCAAGCCCATTGAGAACTGTGTCTTTACAGCTTTCAGTGGAAGCCATATAATTGGGATTTGTAGTTCTTTCCTCTATAGAGTGTAGTGCTAGACTCCACCTGCTTTCTACAGCTATTCCCAGCCCTGATGCATCTTCAGAGATCTTCGTGAGGCTTTATGCGGCAGCCATATTACTGGGGCTGTGCTTTTTCAGTGCAGTTCTTAACTCTCCCTGATGCGTAACCAGGGGATGTCGAGCTAAGCGCTCAGGTCATCTCAGGTCATCTCTGTGGGTCTAAAATACTCACAGTCTCATAGCATCAGTGGCAGGGAGGGAGGAGGGAGGAGGGAGGAGGGGGAAGAGAGGAGGATGAGGAGACAGAGAGATGTGGGAGAGTGTAGACATCAGTATCAGTGGAACTACACATTGCCAGTACAAATCATGGGATTACTGTATGGGTCTCTATATGCATGGAAACCATAGAACCCCCCTTTCTTATTCTCTCTCTCTTTCACTCACTCACTCTCCCTCCCCTTTGATTCAAACCCTCTCATTCAATTCTCATCAATCTCTCTCTCTCTCTCTCTCTCTCTCTCTCTCTCTCTCTCTTCTCTCTTCCACAATCTACTCGTTCTCCTCTCTCTCATCATCTCTCTCGCCTCTCCTCCTCTCCTCTC
>NC_042970.1:75872184-75900863 GCF_901001165.1 Salmo trutta | reverse complement strand
CGCCAGCGATGGTAACAACTCAGAGAGTATTCAGATGTCAGGGGCCTACATCTTCAGACCTAACACCTCTACCCCCTTCATCATCAGCAAGACAGCTAAGATAGAAACACTACAGGTACCTACCACATTATACTTCATGGAGTGTATTTACTTGCATGTGTTTCAATATAATTCAATATGCAGAAGACCCACTAAACGTTCAAGAGAATCATTCGTCATCTCACAATTTCTTGTCTCTGTCTTAACCCCCTTCTCCTGTCTTATTCCCCCCTCCTCCCTCTCTCCCCCCTCCTCCCTCTCTCCCCCCTCCTCCCTCTCTCTCCCCCCTCCCCCATCAGAATTCCGTGGTGCAGGAGGTGAGGCAGTGGTTTAGTCCCTGGGTCTCTCAGGTGGTCCGTCTCTACACAGACAGCAGGGCTCTGGAACTGGAGTGGACTGTAGGCCCGGTGCCTATAGGGTGAGTAAAGGGCTCAGAGCCACATGGGGCCTGGTCACAGATAATGCACTGGAAGGAGAATGGGGCGTCATTGAGACAACCTGTGAATGTCTGGCAGATGGAGTGAGTCTTGAACGGACTAGAAAGTATTCCTGTACCATAGACTATAGTGTATCATGTTCTCTCTCTTATCAGTGATGACCTGGGTAAAGAGGTGATAAGTCGTCTAGACAGCAGCATCAACTCCTCTGGTGTCTTCTACACTGACTCTAATGGCAGAGAGGTGCTGCAGAGACGGTGAGGAACCTGTGTGTGTCTGTTTCCCAAATCTCCACATCAGTATGTGTTCATGGAGTACTGTATTCCAGTAGTGTTCAGACACATACAGTATACACCCTAATGCCAAGTATATCTGTCTCTGACAGGAAAGACTACCGACCCACGTGGGACCTGAGACAGTCTGAGCCAATTGCTGGCAACTACTATCCAATCAACTCTAGAGCTTACATTAAGGTGTGTCTCATTGGTCATACACCCCTGTCTGCCACACCCCTGTCTGCCACACCCCTGTCTGCCACACCCCTGTCTGCCACACCCCTGTCTGCCACACCCCCGTCTGCCACACCCCTGTCTGCCACACTCTCTTCCTTCTCTCTCATGATCATGCACTTTCTTTTCCTCTTCCCACTGAGTTCCTTTTTCTGTGGTAGCCTTCTGGTTCAAAACTCTGACTCTCCTTCCTGTTCTCTTCACTCTGTTTTACAAATTCATGTGAAGTTTACGTGACAATAGTAAATCGTGACTTACACTGTGTGTGTGTGTGTGTGTGTGTGTGTGTGTGTGTGTGCAGGATGACCAGGACCAGCTGACTGTAGTGACGGACCGTTCTCAGGGAGGAGGCAGCATCCAGGATGGATCTCTGGAGATCATGGTAACACACTACTCTCATTTTTCATCTGGTAGCTTTTTGGCTTCAAAGACATCTGTTGTGTGTGTTTCACGTGTCTCCTCTTTCCCCCGGCTCCACACCCTGTATCTCTTTGTGCCTCACGTTTATCCCATCTGACCCACACCACCGACACCATCACCCCCAGCTCCACCGCAGGTTGCTGTACGATGATGTCCGGGGTGTAGGTGAGCCCCTCAACGAGACGTCTGACATTTACCCAGAAGGCCTGGTGGTCCGTGGTCGCCTCCTCCTCTCCCTCAGCCCCCCTGCCACGGCCGCTGACACACACCGCCCCCTAGCACAGGAAGTGGTACTGCAGCCTCTCATCTCATTCACCGACGGAGAGCTGCACCCTAGTACCAGACTGGAGGTGAGATAGAGCCCATCTCAAATGATTCTCAAGTTCTCCTATCTCCTTGCCTCTTTCTCAACCGTATTGGAGAAGGTTCTGCCCCTTAGGCCTTCTTCAATGGATTTTGAGAAAGAGGTGAGGAATCTAGGAAAGGAGGGAGAGTGAAGGAGGCGGCTGATTGAGGAACAGTTATCAGCCCTGCAGATGAAATGTGTGTCACTTTTAACTCTTCCCCCACCTCAGTTCTCTGGGCTACAGGCAGGGCTGCCCCCTGCTGTTCACCTGTTGACAGTGTCTCAGTGGGACCAGGACTCAGTGCTGCTCAGACTGGAGCATCAGTACCAAGCCTCAGAGAGCAAGGAGCATTCCCAGCCTGTTACTGTTAATCTGCAGGTTAGTGATATGTAATACTGTATATACACACACCATACAGAGACTGTGGTTCTAAGGCTGGAGCACCAGCAGCAAGCCCAGGAGAGCAAGGAGCATTCAGTCTCACTGTTAGGTTAGTGGTGAACACACACACAGTGCTGCTCAGACTGCAGCATCAGTATCGGGCTATGGAGAGCAAGATGAACTGTCAACCTACAGGTTCAGAAGTCCCACACGTATGCATACGAGCCATAAACAAAGTGAAACCTTTTACTAATACTATACATTCCGGTCTCAACGTGATGTAACAACTGTTATTCACAAGTTAATTCATTTCAAACCACTTTAAAAACATGAAAGCAATGTAGATATTGAAGTTAAACAGATGGTCCATTCTCTACTCTCTGTCAGTCACTCACACACTGCTCTCTCTGTAGAAGCTGTTCTCCACTCTGGATGTGCTGGGCGTGTCTGAGATGAACCTGTCAGCCAATCAGTGGAAGGATGAGATGACACGTCTGGACTGGAAGGCGGAGTCAGGTACACTTGGCTTTATCAGGGCTAACAAACTCCTTTAACTCTCTGCTTACTCAGCCCTCTAGGACGAGTGAAGACCGCTGACCTGCTTTATTGTAGCAATTCCTTTGTTAGTCCATTGTACAGAACTTGATGCCTGTTGTCTCCGTTTGTCTCAGGTGCGATGCCCCTGCTGAAGAGAGGGGGAGACCCCTCTGTGTGGGAGGTGAACCTCAAGCCCATGGAGATACGCACCTTCCTGCTCCGTGTCAGGCAGAGATAGTCAATCACCAACCTCCGTTCCAGAACTAGCCAATGATCAATCGGCAATGCAGTAGCAATCAACCAATACCTGTGGTTTAACAATTATGAACTCACTGCCTTGATCGGCTGTAAATAATTTGGAGTCTGTGTACATGAATCAAATGAACAGGATTTTCTGGTCATAATTCAGTTGACAGCTCCTAGAAAAGAGCTTGTTTGAAGTCGCTGAACAATTCCTTTGTTGTAATTTTACAGTGCCAATACCACAACCTTTCTGGTATTTCAAAGCCATTTTCTGTAACTACTTATTACTAAATGACAAACTTCACACACACACACACACACCTCTGTTACCAATATATATTTTCTACATGCTGAGTGAATATTCTGTGCAATAAGTGATTTTTATTTCTCTCGAATGTGCCTTTGGTAATTGAGTGGTTTAGGCTGCATTTACACGGGCAAAAGATCCAATCTGATTGGTCATAAGACAACTTAGTGGCAAAAGATCAGAATTGAAGTGCTTTTGTGTTGAATCAGAGTGATGAATGTGCAGCTGATATTAAACCCAGGTTCTTTCTTAGTGTATTCACTCACCCATTCCTCCACATGTATTCACTACAATGGAAGTCAAAGCACATAGTACACAACAGCTGTTATAAAAATTAACCATCAGTAAAAGCTATTTTTCACCAGAACAAATGACTTCTCCACACTTGCCATAAAGACTTTTATTAGACTGTCACAACAGTCATAAATAAAACAATTGATGCTTCACTTCAGTATGAAGCCAGTATGGGTATTTCCAATACAGGGCTAACTAGACATCCCATAATGTTGTGGAATGAAGTTGCCCATAGATGCTGATCTTGGGTCAGTTTTGCAGTCTCCCCACTAATGGTAATGTAGAGGATTGGGGGAGGGGAAGCTGATCCTAGATTTGTACCAAGGGGGAAACTTCACCCCGGAGTTCAAAGTTAGTTATGTCTGGGGCCTGGAGTTTCACCTGGTTGCTTAGCCATGATTGTGTCCAGTATACCTTACAGTGGACATATTCTGCGGAGCTGGACATGAGGATACCGAGTGGGAGGGAAGAAAAGAGAGGAGGAAGGAATCGCTCCATCATCACTCCATCTTGTCAGTCTGTTGCAGGTCATGGGAGTAACAGCATTTTTCACCGTGTGTGCATTTACCCTGGAGAGAGAGAGAGAGGGAACGAGTGACAGAAGAGGGAGGGGGACAGAAGGGGGCAAAACGTATATGCAAATGATATGTAAGACATAATGAGGGGCTGTGTGTCCTATGGTAAATAATGAATGCCATGGAAGCTGTTCCACTAGACACTAGTGGAGTGAAACTGACCTTCCATGGCATTGCATCACTTCCCACAGAACACATCGAGCCCAGAGTTAATTCTCTTTTACACCATGGCTAGAATTTAACATATTTGCCACTAGAAAATGTGTTCAACATCCACTGAAGTAGCTAGCAAATTTACTAGATTGCTTAGTTACCAAGGCAACTACTGTAGCTAACAGACTTGCTAGTTTAGCCAACCCAACCATTAGTCTTAGCTGGCTATTATGAAATTCTAACTAAAACAATACTTTTCCCAATTAGTCTTAGTTTAAAAAGCATCTCAAACAAAATATGTATAGCCCTTAAATTCTACCGTGCGGATATACCGTAGGGAAATATTGCAAGCTATGGAATGCCCTTCAAGCCAATAACGAGTATTTAACAATGCCAGTTTAGAAGGTTTATTATTGTGTGGAAAATGTATCCGTAATAATAGCTGAAGTGTTATGATGATTAATAATTAATGAGCCACTGTCTGTTGCTGGGAGATAGAACACCTTGTTCTCTGGTAGTGTACGGTTACTATGCCGACAGTGTTATTATGAAAAGAACAGAGTGTGCTCACACCCTTCAGAACATTTCACCAAAGAGAAAGCTCCTGTGAAACATTACTGTGGCTGCCTCTACACAGGCAGCCCAATTCGGAGATTTTTTATACTAATAGCCTTTTTGACAAATCAAATCAGATCTTTTTTTTTTTTTTGAGCTGGTCAAAATACCAATTATTGTAAAAAGATCAGCATTGGGCTGCCTGTGTAAACGCAGCCTTACAATTCTACTATGTCTATATGGTTATTGTGGGGTGTTTCCCTGTACCTTTCTGAACCTTTTGCAAGGGAAGCTCTTGTGACTTTCTGAATCTTGTGTAATGCCTAGAGTTACAGGGTGTGGTGAGGAATATAGTGTTCCCATACCTTCCTGAACCTCTTGCAGGGGAAGCTCTTAAGCTGGGTGGCGTCTGTGATCTGGTTCTTCCTCTTGTTTTGACCCTGTTTCCTCCTGTCCTCCAGGTCTGATGAGATACCTCCACCACTAGGAGAGCGACACCAAATTGAGACTCTGCATGCAGAATTCTGCAAAAATATCCTCCGTATACAAAGGAAAACACCAAATGAAGCATGCAGAGCAGAATTAGGCCGATACCCGCTAATGATCAAAACCCAGAAAAGAGACGTTCAATTCTACAACCACCTAAAAGGAAACGATTCCCAAACCTTCCATAACAAAGTCATCACCTACAGAGAGATGAACCTGGATAAGAGCCCCCTAAGCAAGCTGGTCCTGGGGCTCTGTTCACAAACACAAACAGACCCCACAGAGCCCCAGGACAGCAACGCAATTAGACCCAACCAAATCATGAGAAATTAAAAATATAATTCTTTCCAATGTGTCAAGTAATTAACAAAAAAAGAGAAAACTAGAATGCTATTTGGCCCTAAACAGAGAGTACACAGTGGCAGAATACCTGACCACTGTGACTGACCCAAAATTAAGGAAAGCTTTGACAATGTACAGACTCAGTGAGCATTTCCTTGCTATTGAGAAAGGCCGCCGCCATAGGCAGACCTGGCTCTTAAGAGAAGACAGGCTATGTGCACACTGCCCACAAAATGAGGTGGAAACTGAGCTGCACTTCCTAACCTCCTGCCAAATGTATGACCATATTAGAGACACATGTTTCCCTCAGATTACACAGATCCACAAAAATGTGAAAACAAATCCAATTTTGATAAACTCCCATATCTACTGGGTTAAATACCACAGCATGCCATCAGAAGAACAAACACCATTGTAAATACAACCCATATTTACTTATTTTCCCTTTTGTACTTTAACTATTTGCACATCGTTACAACACTGTATATAGACATAATATGACTTAATATGATTTATTCTTTTGGAACTTGAGCGAGTAATATCTACAGTTCACTTTTTGTTTATTTCACTTTTGATGATCTATTTCACTTCCTTTGGCAATGTAAACACATGTTGAGAGAGATAATATAGGGAAGAGCACAGTAAGAGGCAGGTGGAGAGATAGAGACGGAAAGAAGAAACAATGGGGAGAGGTTTAAACCAATACTCTAGAAATATTTATTTAGCTAACTTCATGTTGAGATCATCATTAATTAGTGTCTGAGGGTCCGTACCCAGCCTTGGCGTGGGCCTTGGGCTCCAGCTGGCCTGAGGTTTAGGGTTAGGGGTCAAGGACGGGGTTAGTATTAATTAGTGTCTGAGGGTCCGTACCCAGCCTTGGCGTGGGCCTTGGGCCCCCAGCTGGCCTGAGGTTTAGGGTTAGGGGTCAAGGACGGGGTTAGTATTAATTAGTGTCTGAGGGTCTGTACCCAGCCTTGGCGTGGGCCTTGGGCTCCAGCTGGCCTGAGGTTTAGGGTTAGGGGTCAAGGACGGGGTTAGTATTAATTAGTGTCTGAGGGTCTGTACCCAGCCTTGGCGTGGGCCTTGGGCTCCAGCTGGCCTGAGGTTTAGGGTTAGGGGTCAAGGACGGGGTTAGTATTAATTAGTGTCTGAGGGTCTGTACCCAGCCTTGGCGTGGGCCTTGGGCTCCAGCTGGCCTGAGGTTTAGGGTTAGGGGTCAAGGACGGGGTTAGTATTAATTAGTGTCTGAGGGTCCGTACCCAGCCTTGGCGTGGGCCTTGGGCCCCCAGCTGGCCTGAGGTTTAGGGGTCAAGGACGGGGTTAGTATTAATTAGTGTCTGAGGGTCTGTACCCAGCCTTGGCGTGGGCCTTGGGCCCCCAGCTGGCCTGAGGTTTAGGGTTAGGGGTCAAGGACGGGGTTGGTATTAATTAGTGTCTGAGGGTCCGTACCCAGCCTTGGCGTGGGCCTTGGGCCCCCAGCTGGCCTGAGGGTTAGGGTTAGGGGTCAAGGACGGCGTTGGTATTAATTAGTGGCTGAGGGTCCGTACCCAGCCTTGGCGTGGGCCCCCAGCTGGCCTGAGGGTTAGGGGTCAAGGACGGGGTTAGTACTAATAAGTGTATCCTACCCAGCATTGGCGCGGGCCTTGGGCCCCCAGAAAGGTTCAGGGTTCTCCTGGAAGCGGGTGAGGTGGCGACGGCGGGACTGGGGGTTGGCATCCTCCCTCACATCAAAACACGCCTGTAGACTAGAGAGAGAGAGAGAGAGAGAGAGAGAAGAGAGAGAGAGAGAGAGAGAGAGAGAGAGAGGAGAGAGAGAGAGAGAGAGAGAGAGATGGGGGAGGGGGAGAGAGAGAAGGAGAGATGAGAGAGACAGGACATGATGGCTTGTGCATTTCAGTGTTTGTTTTCAGTACACCTACCTTTTCCTAATATCCATCATCTTATTCATCACTACATTATACCATCTCTATGTTAAACAGTACTGGCATCTTCACCTCCCAGGCAGTTGGTTCAGTCCCAGACTTACATGGGTTCAGTACTGAGGATGTGGTGAGCAGGGCTGCTCTCTGACAGTCTGTCTCTCTTCACTGGATTGGACTTTTCCTGCGGGATACAAGATAACCACCACATACAGTCAAATCTACACCTGGATTGGGACTTGGACTTCCGGTTTCATCCCGTATTGAAATGGTTCCCATGGTGCATTGTGTCTTACCCAGCATCGCATGACGTCCCAGAGGACCCTGGGAGGAGCGTCCGTCTTTAGAGCATTCTTACAGGCATGAGACAAAGACACCCTGTAGCCTGCATGAAGCAGAGCCGACCTGGAGAGAGAGAGAGAGAGAGAGAGAGAGAGAGAGCGAGAGATTGTATTTTCTGTAATCAGACAAGACAGTCTTATATGAGAGGGAGAGTATGTCTGACCTGAATTGGAGCAGAGGGGGGGTGCTGCAGTGTACAGTGCTGCTCAGGTTGTCCACTGTGTAGTACAGAGGCACGTCCTCCAGCTCCTGGACACACAGAGACAAAAGTTAAAGTTTGGACATTACACCTGGCTCATCTTAGGCAGACCTCAGATCAGCTGACCCTTTCTCCCAATCCTACCATTAAGAGTGAGAAGCCCAAACTAACCTTGGATAAGCATCAATGGAAGAATCTCAACTGCATACTCCTCACCTCCGCTCTCCTCGCCTCCTTCTCAAAACCCATTGTAGGAGAAAGAGAAGTCCCTCACCTCTAACCTTCTCCTCCAATGGGTTTTGAGAAGAAGAGCAGCATGCAGTTGAGAAAAGGCTCCCCATGTCTTATTCCATGTAATAATATAAAGTGCATTTCAGACTGCTTCTTGTAGACCTATGACCCCTAACCTCTCACCTCTGTGACCATGCTGAGCATGCCCTCTATGACCCCTAACCTCTCACCTCTGTGACCATGCTGAGCTTGCCCTCTATGACCCCTAACCTCTGTGACCATGCTGAGCATGCCCTCTATGACCCCTAACCTCTCACCTCTGTGACCATGCTGAGCTTGCCCTCTATGACCCCTAACCTCTCACCTCTGTGACCATGCTGAGCATGCCCTCTATGACCCCTAACCTCTCACCTCTGTGACCATGCTGAGCATGCCCTCTATGACCCCTAACCTCTCACCTCTGTGACCATGCTGAGCATGCCCTCTATGACCCCTAACCTCTCACCTCTGTGACCATGCTGAGCTTGCCCTCTATGACCCCTAACCTCTCACCTCTGTGACCATGCTGAGCATGCCCTCTATGCGACGGGCGGTTCCAAAGCGGGACGGGTTCCCAGACACGGCAGATAGAACCTTCTGAACGAAGCTCACATCATGGAGGGCCTCACCCCAGATAGGACCACCAAGCTACAGAGGAGGAGGGAGAGACGGTTTCAGAGAGAATGCGTGAGAAAGTAAGAGAGTTTGAGAGAGTGTGTGTGTGTCCTCACCTGGTGTCTGTATCCACAGTGTTCACACTCTGCTCCGACCGGCGGTCCAGTGGCTGCAGAGTACTTTATACTGAAACACACACACACACACAGAGAGAAACATTAACACACAAGTTGTCCAACTCGACAGGAATAACCCATATAGAGAAAGTGTCTTACTGTGTTCCCTGAGTCGTCCTCTTGCCCAGTCGTTGGAAGTGGAACGAGCCACAGCCTACACAGTTATACACCAACGCTTGTTTACTGAAACACAACACAATATCAACCAATCAACACGTCATGACCGGTGTAATGTCATCATATCTTCAGAATAACAACTTTAAAATCCGTTATGAAGACTATGTCTAGATAAAGTATTGTGTTACGGTGTGTGTGTGTATATGTGTCCATACCTTGCTGAGTTTTTGACCATGGCCTGTCCAGTGTGTACCCTGACAAACACTCGTATGTAGAAGTCCACACTGACACAGAGCAGGGGATGGATGTAGCGCTGGTACACACCAGCTCTCTGGTCCAGACTATGCAGGATGATACGCAGAGCCTGGCGGAGGAGGGAGAAGAGGGGGTGGCGAGGGAGAGAGGGAAGGTGGAGAAGGCGAGTTATGAGACAAGCGACACAGCAGGGACTAAACTCTCAAACTTCTACTCAAAATGTATTCACACAACTTCCCTAAAATGTTCCTCCTACTACACACGTATTCTTCCAACAAGGTTTTTCTTGCATCCAGTTTTAGTTGAAAATACACGCTGCTGGAATACAGTTTAGCCCAGCGTTCCTCACCATCTCGTGACAGTACTTGGCTTTGATGGAGACAGAGCCGTATTTGCTGTAGCAGGTCTCCCCACTGTTACCAGCCATCACAGCCATGTCAGTACACGTCACACACAACAGACCTGGGGGGGAGACAGACACGTTTTTAGTAAAACCACACTGGAAAACGCACTCAATGTATCTGTCGCTGACACAGAAACATGTTAAGTTAAGCAGAGGGAATAACTGACGGACATCTACGGACCTCCTTCACCGACGGCCTGGACGGCGGCATCCAGGAAAGGGGCGGGGCTTCCGTAGGGGTCCAGGTCTATGACATCATAGCGGTCCTTCTTCCCCCGCATCTCATACATCAGCATGCTGGAGGAACGAGACAGGGAGGGATTAACACGCTGGAGGAACGAGACAGGGAGGGATTAACACGCTGGAGGAACGAGACAGGGAGGGATTAACACGCTGGAGGAACGAGACAGGGAGGGATTAACACGCTGGAGGAACGAGACAGGGAGGGATTAACACGCTGGAGGAACGAGACAGGGAGGGATTAACACGCTGGAGGAATGAGACAGGGAGGGATTAACACGCTGGAGGAACGAGACAGGGAGGGATTAACACGATGGGGGGGAAGAGACAGAGGGTAGGAGAGAAAGGTGGATCGAAAGAGAGGTAGAGAGAATGAATAATAGGGAGAAAGAAGAAAAGATCAAATGGAGAATGATAGTTTGACTTCAAGAAGACTGTCTGAGTGTGTGAGTGAGCACAGATGAACAAAGAAAATAAGAGAAGAACAGAATGACATAAATGAAGGAGAGAGAGACCAACCTGGCGTCTCTCTGGCTGGCCTGCAGTAGGTGTGTGACCTCGTTGTGCTGGGCATTGCGTGCGATGAGGGCAGCAGCCTTGGCTGAGAAATCGTTAGCCGTGACGCTACGTAGACCAGGCACCTCCAGAGCAAACCTCACAGAGCGTAGGCCAGACGCTGCCAGACCCTCCAACACACGCAGACCATTCTGGATGGAGGAGAGGAGAATGGTAGGGTTAGAACACAAACACACTGGCAGATCATTCTGGATGGAGGAGAGGAGAATGGTAGGGTTAGAACACAAACACACTGGCAAACATTGTGGAGAGGAGAATGGTAGGGTTAGAACATGGATGCAAGCACAGACACACGCGCTTTTTCATACCTTACAGTGCTCCCCCACTGAAGCAGTTACGACCGGCTCCTCTCCTCCTTTCTCCCCTGTCGGCATCTCTGTCTCCTCTTTCTTCTCATCAGCTAGATTGACCACCACCCTCTCCTTCTCCCCTGGCACTACCACCTTCACCCCCCTCCGGGCCATCTGCTCGCGGGCAAACTCTGTAACCACCGCACACCTGGAGAGAAGGGGGTAAGACGGAGATATGAGATGAAACAGGTATACCTGTGATGAACAACCAGCTAGCTACCATAGCCTGAGCCATATACAGTTTACCTTCAATTAACTAGGCAAGTCAGTTAAGAACTAATTCTTAATTAATGACGGCCTACATGTAAAGCCCCCCCGGTCAAACCCTTCTCTAACCCGGACGACGCTGGGCCAATTGTGCGCCGCCCTATGGAACTCCCGATCACAGCCGGTTGTGATACAGCCTGGGATCGAACCCAGGTCTGTAGTGATGCCTACTAGCACTGTGATGCAGTGCCTTAGACCGCTGCGCCACTAATTTATTTTATCTATAATGAACAAAAATATAAACGCAACATGTAAAGTGTTGGTCCCATGTTTCATCAGCTGAAATAAAATATCCCAAAAATGTTCCATACACACAAAAATCTTATTTCTCAAATTGAGCACAAATTTGTTTACATCCCTGTACCATCCTGTGCAAAGATAATCCATCCACCTGACAGGTGGCATATCAAGAAGCTCATTAAACAACATGATCATTACACAGGCGCACCTTGTGCTGGGGACAATAAAAGGCCACTCTAAAATGTGCAGTTTTGTCACACAGTAATGCCACAGACATCTCATGTTGAGGGAGCGTGCAGTTGGCGTGCTGACTGCAGGAATGTCCACCAGAGCTGTTGCCAGAGAATTGACCAACGTCTGCCTCCAACGTCATTTTAGAGAATTTGGCAGTACATCCAACCAGCCTCACAACCGCAGACCACGTGTAGCCAGCCCAGGACCTCTACGTCCAGCTTCTTCACCTGCGGAGTCGTCTGACACCAGCCACCATGTCAGCTGATGAAACTGAGTTTGCACAGTGAATAATTTCTGCACCAACTGTCAGAAACCATTTCAGGGAAGGTGATCAGCGTGCTCGTCATCCTCACCAGGGTCTTGACCCGACTGCAGTTCGGCATCGTAACCATCTTCAGTGGACAAATGCTCACCTTTGATGGCCACTGGCACGCTGGAGAGGTGTGCTCTTCACGGATGAATCCTGGTTTCAACTGTACCGGGCAGATGGCAGATAACATGTATGGTGTCGTGTGGGCTTGCGGTTTGCTGATGTCAACATTTTGAACAGTGTCCCATGGTGGCAGTGGGATTATGGTACGGGCAGGCATAAGCTACAGACATCGAACACAATTGCATTTTATTGTTGGCAATTTGGATGCACAGAGATACCGTGAGGAGATCCTGAGGTCGATTGTCGTGCCATTTATCTGCCATCATCACCTCATGTTTCAGCATGATAATGCACGGCCCCATGTCGCAAGGATCTGTACACAATTCCTGGAAGCTGAAAACGTCCCAGTTCTTCCATGGACTGCATAGTCACCAGACATGTCAGCCTTTGAGCATGTTTGGGATGCTCTGGATCGACATGTACGACAGCGTGTTCTAGTTCCCACCAATATCCAGAAACTTCACACAGGCATTGAAGAGAAGTGGGACAACATTCCACAGGCCACAATCAGACTGATCAACTCTATGAGAAGGAGATGTGTCTCGCTGCATGAGGCAAATGGTGGTCACACCAGATGCTGACTGGTTTTCTGATCCACGCCCCTACCTTTTTTTTAAGTATCTGTGTTCCCAGTCATGTGAAATCCATAGACTGGGGCCTAAATCATTTATTTCAATTGACTGACAACTCAGTAAAATCTTTGAAATTGTTGTATGTTGCGTTTATATTTTTGTTCAGTGTAAATACATGGCTCTGACCATAGCTATACTTTCTTTGCAGATTCAGCTCTACATAAGCTATGTTGAATACAGTTTCTTCAACTGAAGGTTTACAGACCCATAGGAAAACATCCAAATTGCATTGTATGCATATATCCCATAATATGTCCAGGGATAAGGTGTATGTTGACAACGCAGCCTTGAACTGAACGTTGGGCCAGTTAAGGGATAAAGGACCATTATGGGTGTATTCGTAAGTGCACACCAAAGCAAACTGTGTGAGAGTTTCTATTGGACAAATTCAGGTAGGTCCCTCCGTATCGTTTACTTCCTAGTGAATACGCCCCATCAGTCAAACTCACGTCAGATCTCTGTTGAACTCCTGCACAGGGTTGTAAAACACCTCGTTGGCACTGGGAAACAATATGGCCGCCTTGCCCTCCCTGACAACTGTCTCCCCTGGCAACAACCCTATTGTCAGGGGCATCTCCTGGTCAGGTGTTGAGGCAGCTGGAGTTGGGTTCAAGCCCTCCATTGGGGCTCCAGAAGTAGGGGGCTGAGGCTTGGTGTCTACCCTAGACAGGGTGGTGTTAACTTGTGGATCCTGAGGGGCCCTGAGGGGCTCCATGGTTCTCAGTCCCCTGTAGGCAACACTGCCAGCTGTCCTTAGAATCCTCTGGTGGGTGAAGGGTCCAGGTAAGAGGGGGAGTAGCCGAGCAGTGATGATCAGCATAGGACACTTCTCAGTCCTGGAGGAAATGACAACATTGTGTTATAATGGTCACAGTGGTCACACAGCCATTGACTATCAGTCCCATTACACATAAGAGTCATCAGACGAAGGCATCTACTGTCCGGGGGAGGTTTGATATGAGACCAGATGCTCAGTCTGAAAATTAACATGCATCGCTTGCAGTTTACAGTAAGTGTATATTTTCCATCTGTATCTGGACGTAAATTATACCTCTGAAAATAACATAGGTCTCCTTAAGGACCTTAAGGAGTAAAGTTAGAGTACATATTGGGCTAGGTTACTCAGTGCTGTTGGAAAAAAAGATATTGGTTAGACTTAGGGCTCTTCCTCCACAGTTTAGACTAGAGCATGAACTGACAACACACACAGAAAATGAGCTGTTGGACAAAGACTGTTAGCTAAACCATGGCTTGAAGCAAAGATGGTCTATAACGTTACTGATGCCTGAGCTGAAGTCAGAGCAGCTTGCTAAGGTAGCAAGCTAGCTACATAAACCAGGGCGCACCCCCTTCAAAGTAGTCAGAGCTTGTTTCGTCAGAGAGAAAAAAACACACCAGCAATCTAACTAACATTGAACATTCACACCATAAAAGTTATGATAAAACACTTGCAACTTTGACATGCTGACACCGGCTAAGTTCACAATACCAACTAACTGACTGCTTTGAAATGAGCCTAAGCGCTAACTAGCTAGCTACCGGTATTTAGCTATCAAGTATGATAAAAACGATTACCTTATCTGCGGCGCACTTTCCCAAGCTGACAACTTAAAATGTAGCTGTATTTGATGATTTTGGATATTTACTGTATGACAACGGTAATAACTCACTAGCTATTTGTTGCAAAACTCAAGTTAACACATGGACGCAGACATGCATGGACCACAACTACAGAATCCCGCAGAACCAAACAGAAAAAGGTAAAAACGCGTTTCCAATTCTTCTTCTTCGCTGAGGTTTAACGGCGGTAAGTATCCAATACATGTTGCATTACCGCCACCTACTAGACTGGATTACAACTCGCTTATACTTTGCTTGAAAAAAATCTAGATACAAATACCCTACAATGTAACACTACACTCACTAACAAATAAAAATAATTATAAAATACCACCACCTCCACTATGTAAATCTATTTAGTCCTACCTCAGGCCAACAACCTGAAAGGATGGGACACCATCACTTAACACACCCTGTAACTCTTCTGATGTCACATCTCGCACACCCAAATACCTCTCTGCAGCTGCCACCACAACCTCAATTTTCTATGACTTACATTCCATCCCTGCAGTAGTTGATAACCATTACTATAAATGCTAAAAATCCAGTCTCACTGAAACATATCACTTGTTGATTTATCCCTCTGTACAGATGGTACAGATCTACTACTCACACCACTCCTCTCAGGATCCCTCCCCCATGAC
The DNA here is from genome assembly GCF_901001165.1 of Salmo trutta. NCBI lineage: Eukaryota > Metazoa > Chordata > Actinopteri > Salmoniformes > Salmonidae > Salmo > Salmo trutta. The sequence goes on along the minus strand of NC_042970.1, from coordinate 75,885,706 downwards.
TCATCTTCTTCTACTTTCTTCACTGCCTCAGCATATGACAACTTCTGCAATACTCTAACCCTGAAAACCTCAACCTGCCTCTCTCGCACGGGACATTTTTCAAACAGAAATGTGCATCCTGAAGCACCAACTCCAAAACATTCTGGGTCACTGTAAAGTCCATGGAGAATAAGAGCACCTCCTCCCAGCTGCCCACTGCACTGAAACTAGGAAACACTGTCACCACTGATAAATCTGCAATAATTGAGAATTTCAATAAGCATTTTTCTACGGCTGGCCATGCTTTCCACCTGGCTACCCCTACACGATCAACAGCCCAGCACCCCCCACAGAAACTTGCCCAAGCCTCCCCCATTTCTCCTTCACCCAAATCCAGATAGCTGATGTTCTGAAAGAGCTGCAAAATCTGGACCCCTACAAATCAGCCGGGCTAGACAATCTGGACCCTCTCTTTCTAAAATTTTCCACCAAAATTGTTGCAACCCCTATTACTAGCCTGTTCAACCTCTCTTTCGTATCGTCTGAGATCCCCAAAGATTGGAAAGCTGCCGCGGTCATCCCCCTCTTCAAAGGGGGAGACACTCTAGACCCAAACTGCTACAGACCTATATCTATTCTACCCTGCCTTTCTAAGGTCTTCGAAAGCCAAGTCAACAAACAGGTCACCGACCATTTAGAATCCCACCGTACCTTCTCCGCTATGCAATCTGGTTTCCGAGCTGGTCATGGGTGCACCTCAGCCACGCTCAAGGTCCTAAACGATATCATAACCGCCATCGATAAGAGACAACACTGTGCAGCCGTATTCATCGACCTGGCCAAAGCTTTCGACTCTGTCAATCACCACATTCTTATCGGCAGACTCAACAGCCTTGGTTTCTCAAATGACTGCCTCGCCTGGTTCACCAACTACTTCTCAGACAGAGTTCAGTGTGTCAAATCGGCGGGCCTGTTGTCCGGACCTCTGGCAGTCTCTATGGGGTGCCACAGGGTTCAAGCCTCGGGCCGACTCTTTTCTCTGTATACATCAATGAGGTCGCTCTTGCTGCGGGTGATTCTCTGATCCACCTCTATGCAGACGACACCATTCTGTATACTTCTGGCCCTTCTTTGGACACTGTGTTAACTAACCTCCAGACGAGCTTCAATGCCATACAACTCTCCTTCCGTGGCCTCCAACTGCTCTTAAATGCAAGTAAAGCTAAATGCATGCTCTTCAACCGATCGCTGCCCACACCTGCCCGCCCGCCCAGCATCACTACTCTGGACGGTTCTGACCTAGAATATGTGGACAACTACAAATACCTAGGTGTCTCGTTAGACTGTAAACTCTCCTTCCAGACTCACATTAAGCATCTCCAATCCAAAATTAAATCTAGAATCAGCATCCTATTTCGCAACAAAGCATCCTTCACTCATGCTGCCAAACATACCCTCGTAAAACTGACTATCCTACCAATCCTTGACTTCGGCGATGTCATTTACAAAATAGCCTCCAACACTCTACTCAGCAAATTTGATGCAGTTTATCACAGTGCCATCGGTTTTTGTCACCAAAGCCCCATATACTACCCACCACCGTGACCTGTATGCTCTCGTTGGCTGGCCCTCGCTTCATATTCGTCGCCAAACCCACTGGTTCCAGGTCATCTATAAGTCTTTGCTAGGTAAAGCCCCGCCTTATCTCAGCTCACTGGTCACCATAGCAGCACCCACCCATAGCACGCGCTCCAGCAGGTATATTTCACTGGTCACCCCTAAAGCCAATTCTTCCTTCAGCCGCCTTTCCTTCCAGCTCTCTGCTGCCAATGACTGGAACGAACTGCAAAAATCACTGAAGCTGTAAACTCATATCTCCCTCACTAGCTTCAAAGCACCAGCTGTCAGAGCAGCTCACAGATCACTGCACATAGCCCATCTGTAAACAGCCCATCTATCTACCTACCTCATCCCCATACTGTATTTATTTATTTATCTTGCTCCTTTGCACCCCAGTATCTCTACTTGCACACTCATCTTCTGCACATTTATCACTCCAGTGTTTAATTGCTATATTGTAATTATTTCGCCACAATGGCCTATTTATTGCCTTACCTCCCTTATCCTACCTCATTTGCACACACTGTATATATACCTTTTCTATTGTATTATTGACTGTATGTTTGTTTATTCCATGTGTAACTCTGTTCGAAATTGACACACAAAAAAAGAATGTCATATAAAAAAAACAAAATGTGACATGGCATCAGCAAAAAGACCTGCTCCGACTCTGTCATCATATCCTTTGTTTGGCCGCCTTTCCTTCCAGTTCTCTGCTGCCAATGAATGGAACGAATTGCAAAAATCACTGAAGCTGGAGACTCATATCTCCCTCTCTAACTTTAAGCATCAGCTGTCAGAGCAGTGTCGTGTCTTTGGCATCATTAAACTGAAGATGAATCTTTATCAAAAATTCTCTGTAATTATTATTACGTGATTAAACTACTTAATCATGTTACTGTAATTAACTAGGAAGTCGGGGCACCAAGGAAAATATTCAGATTACAAAGTTATAATTTTCCTAATATAACTTTCAGATATTTTAATAACTGATCAATAAATTATTCTTTACTTCACGTTAGTCTCATTCCAAACGTCGTAAATTGTTGGTTATCTGCACGAACCCAGTCTTCACTATGAGTCATCCATACATCAATTGTCTTAAAATCATTTATTTACTAACTAAGTAATTCACAGAAAAGCATAACACAAACAAACAAGTAGATATGGTTACAAAGAAATGATAGGGGAATGTGCCCTAGTGGGCTAAACCGGCATGGCGGCTTGTTAGACAGAGGGACTGAGAAGGGCGCGAAAGATAAGAGACTAAAAAGTTGATAATTATAACAATTGAAATGCTAATCCTTTGCACATGAACGCTCACTCATTCAGGAATAATTGCAATCAATATAAATATTTACGCTCAATGTGTCGTTTCTGTTGGCTAGTTTGTCGGCTCGCTCTCTCTCTCTCTCTCTCTCGCTCTCTCTCTCGGTTAGAATGGATAGTTCAGAGTAACATTCATTCATGTCATTATAGAATAGATGTTTTGGCAGTTGTCGGTCTTCGCGTTCAATGATACCGAATTCCTAGCTGCAGACTAGTAATTAATATCAAAGACTTGTTCTTCTGTCGGTATCGATAGTCTAAGAGTTTAACCACGTGGGATGGTTAAAAGATTCAGCAATCTACTCAGACCCTTATTGCCCTCTGTGATAGAGGTACTGGTCTGGTCTCAAACCTTGGCCCTCTCGTGGAAATCGAGGTAGGCTGGTCTGGTGATAGAAAACCCAGGTGGGGATTTTATTCGGAACATAGAAAAGGGCTGTCTCATGACGCCCGGGTCCTGTCTGTGCCCCTGGGGGCGTGCCAATGACTTAGTGAAACTTTAAACAGAAATACAATTCTCTCACATTAACATCATTACATAGCATCCGTCATTTCACAAATAGTATCATCTTTACTCATTCATTTTGTACAACAATTAGATGTAAGCCTCATAACTGAGGCTATTGTATAAACAGCGTTATGGTAATGTGGCCGTATTGTCTCTCATGAGTTTCACAAAATTGTACCAAACGGACCAGTTCGTAGCTGGATTCTTCACCGATCTTTTATACATTCTCCAGAACATAAATATTGTTCGGACCTCCAGTTCTGTGAGGTGGAAGAAATTCCTTTGTTCTCTCTATGAAACTCACTCTCTCTATACTGTCTGGCCCTGAGGCAGGATTCTCCTCCAGGAATATACGACCTCTCTGACCAGAGCAGCCTGAGTTTAACAGAGAGAGAGAGGTAGGGGGATGGTGCAGAGGTAGGGGGATGGTGCAGAGGGAGGGGGGAATAGTGCTCGCTGTACCCAAAGAGGGCAACGTCATGACAGCAGCTTACCGATCACTGTACCTGTACACAGCCAATTTGTAAATAGCACACCCAACTACCTCATCCCCATATTGTTATTTATCTTTTTTCTCTTTTGCACCCCAGTATCTCTACTTGCACATCATCATCTGCACATCTATCACTCCAGTGTTAATTCTAATTGTAATTATTTAGCCTCTATGGCCTATTTATTGCCTTACCTCCCTAATCTTCTAAATTTGCACACACTGTACATAGATTTTTCTTGTGTTGTTGACTGTACATTTGTTTATGTGTAACTCTGTGTTGTTGTTTTTGTCGCACTGCTTTGCTTTATCTTGGCCAGGTCGTAGTTGTAAATGAGAACTTGTTCAACTAGCCTAACTGGTTAAATTAAGGTGAAATAAATAAAAATTTAATTAAAAAAAATCTGATCCCCAGCCCCATGGGCATCCCTACCATTAACACATACCACTACTTTCCCCAATGCTACACATTCCTTTGTCTCATGCCCTTCTGCACACTTCTCACACCTAGGAACCTCTCTCCTACACACTGCTGCCACATGCCCATAAGCTTGACACCTGTAACAATGTAATGTATTCGGCACAAAAGCTTGTACAGGACAACTTATATATCCTAACATCACTTTGTCGGGCAAAGACTCAACATCAAACTCAAAGAGAACAGACAATGACTCTTCTGTTTCACTACTCACACCACCCTGTCTGCGTCGCACCAAACGAATCCTACAGACGAAGAACCGTATATGTGACATTTTTCAAAAAAAAGAGATATACATGAAAAATCATTATTGGACATCCTTTTTCTATAGTGAACCGGTTTCACAAGCTTTCCACGCGCTAATTAACAATATTTTTTAATTTAAAGATAGGCTCTCGTGGAATAACCGTTTATGTGCACCACTCAGAATGGACGGACAAGCGCACAACTTTTCTGTTGCTGATGAAAATCGCCGAAATGTGGGAAAGAAACGTAAAACAAAACTAAAAGAATGGAAAGACAGGCAAAGGAAGATCTTACGGAATGCGGGAAAACCCTATACAAATCGTAAGGGTCAAGAAAAAACAGTGAAAAGCTGTCCAAAAGAGGTATGTGGAAGAACCGTATATCAAACAATCAAGCTAGCTAGCTATAGAGTACAGTAACTAACATGTATGTTCTGGGTTGTCTAATTTGTAACTATAGAGAAAATATATTAGCTAAAGTTCGTTGGCTACTAATTTATACACTATCGTTACAAATGTTATTGCTAGATTATAGAAGAAACATAGCTAGCTACTTTTTGTCCATCCACCGGATGATTCGACATGGCTATAGTAGCTAGCTAGTTATATGTAACGTTACACTGTATCCTGCAGGGAAGAGCGTGTTCCACGACGTGCAGAAAGAATTAATTAACTACATATTGCATTTAAGTTATTTACATGAAGGGCATCTGTACTTGAAAGTACTTAAAACATCATATCAGGTGTTAAAAAAGGACATTTTACAAGTGTCATGCAAAATGTCACATATACTGTTCTTCCACAAACTGAAATCATCGCTGGAGATATACTGTTCTTCCACATTCTAAAAATTAAAACACCAATAAAATAAGTATTTTTTGAAATAACAAAATAATATCAATTGTTGTTGGAAGATATGAGTATGGTGAATTATTTGTCAACCATAAAACACCTAATGTGGTACACACAATTAATAATATAAAAATAACTGATTATCTTAAAATGGAAAAATTGTCACATATATGGTTCTTCGTCTGTAGGATTCAAACGACGAGCATCACAAACACCCCGGGAACCCTTCATTTAGTCAACTTTTACATTTACTGCTACCCCAGTAATCACTGCTTTCAATGGTGCCCTTTTCTTGAGAGCAAAACAATTCACATTTCTTGCCCCCCACGTTTCGAATGAGAGAAGAGAATGCATATAGAGTACCACAGTATGAGTCATAATACCCATAAAACCTAGCGGTCAAACAGGGAAAGGGTTCCAATCGTTTTTCCACCAGTTATTTTTCCCATTGGGTTTTTTAGAAACACATAAAATAAGGGCTGTGGTTCGTGTAGGCTTACCCTGGCATGATGTTTTGATAACTGTGGAAATTTCTTGAGGACAAGTTGACTTTTATCAATATTTTCACCTGTATTTACCCCCAAAAAATGAACTGCTAACTGGCTGCTAATAAAGAACTACAAATGCCATATTGATCTGGATGAGACTGCCGAATCGAGGCAAAGGTAACAATCTTTGGATTAACTATATAATGTTAGCTAAACGTAGTAATTCATAAATTGGCAACATGTCTTAAATTGACAATTCTGTGAACTGTCTTGTGCAAGTTTTAAATTGACACAATACCTGTTAGCAAAGGTTTCAGCTAGAGATGACATGCAGGAGCTTGCAGGGATTTGTAGTCTTGTATGTCTACTTTGATGCTAATAAGCATTTTCGAATCAGAGACGAATATATTGATAAGAGTCACCTTGTCCGACACAGATTTATATGGTTATCAAAACGTCACGCCAGGGTAAGCCTACATGAAACACAGACCTTATTTTTTGTGTTTCAAAATCCCCTATGGGGGGAAAAATGAATGGTGGAAAAATGATTGAAACCTTTTCCCTGTTTGACCACTAGGTTTTATGGGTATTATGACACCTTCACTGTGCAGCTCTATATAGAGTTACTAATTCCTAATTCTATGAGAGAATTCTCATAACTGGGTCATATTCATTTTGCACCAAATGGACTGAAACGGGGAGAGATTATCTGAGTTTGTGTTCCATTGCAAAACATTTTGCTAAGGTGTATTGTAATGAACATGTCTTTTGTAATAGAAAGACATAGGACAGAGCGGTCATTCATCCGGCGGTTGGCCTACTTTCCATGCCTTGGATGTGCGAAGAAGAACATTTTAAAAAGTGACATGAAAAGCCTTAACTCAATAGGCCTAAATGTGATACTGTTGATAAAATTAGAAGGGTTTTAATGTTGCTTTATATTATGTTTCCATTGCGGTCATATGAGGCGCATACGATAGGACTAGGAGGCAAGAAGCAATCAAATGTTGGCGATGAGAGATCCCTATTAGTTTGACAGATACCTCATTTCTTCACAAGTTTTCTTCATTTCTAGCACTGTATGCAGCAGCATGTACGTGACAATTATCATTGCCATCAAGATTTCAAGTGATACACTGAACGCGTCAGGGCTAAAACATTTATAATACGTATGATTAAAGAGAATTATGAATTGTTATGAAATTATTAATTGTCATTATTTAACATCTAAAGCGGGAGGTGGCGCTCGTCTAACAACAATTATGGCCATGATGAAGAAAGATGCATTTTGACAGTAAGAAAGAACTGTATCTAGGCAGCTCTATAGCTTTTCCCATTGCTTGAATGCAGATGGTAGTTTGTACTCTGTGCGCGTACTATAGACGCCTAGGGGCTCACCTGAGAAGTCTAGACATACGAAAATAGCACATTCAGCACCGCAGCAAGCTCTCAATCCAACCCGGGAGGAGATTTAAGCGTTACCGGCGGCTTCCCGTCGATCTCCACTCTGAATCACCAGTCAACTGGGCTGTCTGGACAAGAGGGAGTTCCACAGGTATGGGAGAGACGGAAAATGTGTGTGTGATTTGATTTGGGCAGTTGGTGGAGACAGACAGGGGCATCCGGGTTGGTTGGGGACGCTTTCTGTCTGAGAGATCGGTTAGCTCTGGGGTCTTTTCCTCCACCTCTGGGTACCGTTTTGGGCTCCCTCGATAGCTCTGCGCTCTGTTTCTCCACCTGTGCTGTGCTCACACACTGAATGGCTGCCTGTAGAGAGGGAGAGGACTGAACGCTTCTGCACTACTCCATTGAAACACTTTCCAACGGAATATAGTGAGGGGGGGTGAGTTTTACCAGGGTCAGAAAGGACACGGGAAGTCGGCGAGGTGGTTGCGGCGGCTAGCTGTTGTGAAGTGGCTCTTCTTCGGGGAGGAATTGAGAGCGGTTCCGTGTGAGTTTTTTGGGGGAGTGGGCGGGTTAGTTAGCTATTGTTTTGGGGAAGGTGTGCGGTGGGGGATGGGCTGAGTTGGAACACCGAACAGCAGCACCAACAAAACTTTAACCACTTTAGTGGCTATATAGCTACCGTCTATGCTTCACACTCACACTGCCTGCAAACACCACGGGTTGCCTAGCCTGCCTTTCATCGGTGAGTTCACAGCATTCCGCGCTCTCTCTCGCTCCTTTATTCCTCAACTTTTGAAACGCGGGTTTTACCTGGATGTTTCGTTGAAGAGTGACATTTTCCCAGTAGAATGAGTCTACTCCTAACAGAAATGCTTAATGCGATTGGGGGTTGATGTACATCGCGTGTTCAGGTTAAATTGGTGTCTTGGCTTGCAGGAACTCTTAGGCTAATAGCTATATCACCACTCGCTGCAAGCATGCACGGTTCAGTCTGACTCGCCCCCCCAGTTGCTTGCCTACGTTTGTCCCGGATTGACCTGTTGACTGGGGACCACCCCCCAAGCTACCTCCCCAAAATAACTAAAATATTTAGAAATTCAGATTTTTACTAAACGAAACTTTAATTGAATGATCCATTGTTTCGGGCGACAAATAATGAATTTGGGTGATAACTCAGCTAGCGCCGGGTTACATTATGCGATGGGCTAACCCGAAATAAAAAGTACAGTGTATCCGGAGTAGCTAGCCTAGGCCCAAGGAGGTAACTCTAACCGACAGCACTGGCACCGAGCGAGAGCGGCGGGTGATGCGAACTCCTGAATATTTTATTTGTTCTACTATTTTTGTGACTCAATTCGTGACGTTGTCTTTTAGCTAGTTTGATAAATTAAGGGCTGTATCGACATAAACAGAGAGAGAGAGAGAACCGGTGATAAAGTATTTTTTTGTTATCTAACCGTCCAGTCTTTCCGTCGCCCCCCGGCCCGTGCCAGCCCGAGCGCTCCGAATCTCACGGGGCAAAGATACTGGCAGACAACGGGGCACGGACAGCTCTCTCTGCCCACTCCGTCTGGCTGTTCTACCGCTGTTCAGGCCTCTAGTCTTTCCTTGGCGGGCACCGACGAGTCTCTCCCGCTATCCTTCGATGTGAGATTGACCTATTAATGATTCATTGATGTACAGTATATTCCGTTTAAAGTTAATATTATTCGTGCTCTTGGGAGGCTAGCTACTTAATATAGCCACATGCCGGTTGATGCAAAGTAGATTCCTTCATTTTTGACTCTTTAAAGCAAATGTTTTCAAGTAAATAAGCAAATACTTTTACTTGACAATGTTCAATTGATGACTTGGACGTTTAAGAATTGGACATTTTAATTTGGTTAACATCAAATTAGCATTAGCTTGCTACTTGCTAACTGTGGCTACCTTTTCACCTCCCAAACCAGGAAATTGAATATCATAGTATTTGATTGATTGATTGTTGGTTACAGCCATGCCTATAATTTATATAAAACATATTTTTACATTTGTATGTGATTAGATAGCTGAATGTGCGCGTATTCATAGATTTTTATATGCTTGTACAAAATAAAAACAAGGTGGCATCAGCAAAAAATAACATTTAGTTTCTTAACCCATAATATAATCCTGTCTGACTAATCGTTTTGTGGTGGTGTGTTGTTTTATAATGTTACGGCTGGGGGGGGTTAGAGGTTGAATAGAGTATAAATATTTTTTCTTTGATTAAAGTAAAACTTCAATTCAGGTGGCAAAATATGGAATTTCATTCAGATGATGTAATATTATTGTCCCTCACATAACCCTGACATAAACATTGTGTGGTGGTGACGTGTGGCCATATAATGTTACTGTTAGGTAGATGGTTAGAGGTCAAATCAGTTAAATGAACTGCCTTTATGTTCTTGGATGTTGTGGCCCCAGAGGAAATGGAACCTAATGTGATGATGGGTTTAGGTGGTCGTTTTGATTGGGTCTATTCTGCATTCCTCCAATCAAAATTAAGCAATGTGTTCTCAGTTTGATGATAAGGAAATGTACTAGGCTAAATATAAAGGTCAACCTGTTTTAACTGTTAGTTGTGAGAATAATTATTGAAAAGTTGAAAGCGTGCTCTCTTATCTTGTGCAGTGGCAGTAGGTAAATTGTTATGCGTTCTTTCTCTGTTTATATAGTTTTAATGGAGAAATACATGTGTATATTAACTTACGCAGATACAAATGTGTATGCAAAGAGCAAGATCATAGATCTTAATTAGCCAAGGTCCTAGGAAATAAAATAACGTTTGTTTTTAGGCTATTTTCCTTCAGTTGGCACTTGAGTAGCTGTCTTTAAGGACAACATATAGGTCCGTTCATTGTTTAATCTCATGAGTGTTGATGAAATTAGCTTTGCTTGACCTTGTTATTAAATAGGCCTAATCCCCATCGGAGTGTTTTATTTTTTATTTTTTATAAGCCTAGTGGCTCATGGCCGTGGCCTTTCCATTGATTCCCAGTCACATGTGGTTCATTACACAGTTAGTGCTCTAAAAATAATCTAAATTAAAAGGCATCTTATGTGTCGCCAGTCAATTAAAGTTGTGGCAGTCTTCTTCAATGCAAGTCGTCAAAAAGAATGGAGAACTTTTAAGGGTTCTTTGTGGAGAGGCAAGTTTGACAGCCATTCTTTCTCCTTGTGATCTGACACATCAAGGCTGGATGGCAACAAACCAAACAAAACTGAATAATTATCTAATTCAAAACAACGAAGTAGGACAAAAGCTAGTTACCCACCGCAGAATTGGAAAATGTTTATTTGAAATGAATGAGACAAACTTAATGGGCTATTTAAGAAAAATGAGCTCTCTTTCTAGCGCTCTTTATTAAAGGTGCATTAGTCATCCCTCTATCCCCCTCCCTCCCATCACTCTCCTTATTTCAATCCCAGTCTCTCACCCTTTTTCCCTCTGCCCCCCCCCCTTCTCGCCTCTCCAGTAAACAACAACAAACAGGAAGCGATCCATAACATATACCGTACATGACATAGATCTATATCACCATTTCTCTCCCTGCTATTGGACCCTGTGGTGCTGGGCTAGAGCGTTATGGCTCAGACGCTACAGATGACGACCCCTAACTTTGTAGCCTACATGACATAGTCATGACATAGACCAGACCTAATATAACATTTCTCTCCTTGTTATAGACCTGGTGGTGCTGGTCTAGAGCGTTATGGCTCAGACGCTACAGATGATGACCCCTAACTTTGTAGCCTACATGACATAGTCATGACTAAGTCATGACATAGACCAGACCTAATATAACATTTCTCTCCTTGTTATAGACCCGGTGGTGCTGGGCTAGAGCGTTATGGCTCAGACGCTACAGATGGCGATCCCTAACTTTGTAGCCTACATGACATAGTCATGACATAGACCAGACCTAATATAACATTTCTCTCCTTGTTATAGACCCGGTGGTGCTGGGCTAGAGCGTTATGGCTCAGACGCTACAGATGGCGATCCCTAACTTTGGCAACAACGTGTTGGAGTGTCTCAATGAGCAGAGGCTCCAGGGGCTCTACTGCGACGTCTCCGTGGTTGTCAAGGGACACGCCTTCAAGGTAGGAGTTAATGAACATCAATGTGGGCCTCCCGGGTGGTGCAGTGATCTAAGGCACCGCATCGCAGTGCTAGCTGTGCCACCAGAGATTCTGGGTTCGAGCCCAGGCTCTGTCGCAGCCGGCCACGACCGGGAAGCCCATGGGGCGGTGCACAATTGTTGTCCGGGTTAGGGAGGGTTTGGCCCGACAGGGATGTCCTTGTCTCATCGCGCACTAGCGACTCCTGTGGCGAGCCGGGCGCAATGCACGCTGACCAGGTCGCCAGGTGTACGGTGTTTCCTCTGATACATTGGTGTGGCTGGCTTCCAGGTTGGATGGGCGTTGTGTCAAGAAGCAGTGCGGCTAGGTTGTGTTAAGGAGGACGACCTTCGCCTATCCCGAGTCCGTGCAGGAGTTGCAGCGATGAGACAACTATCCAATTGGATACCACGAAATTGGGGAGGAAAAAAGGGGTAAAAAAAAAAGAAGATAAACATCAATGTTGTTTTTTGAATAAACTGACCGTTATTTACCTCAGCCATCGCACTAACCTTCAAGTTAGGGCGATGGCTGATCCAAAACACAGTTAACTGTTAGGCAAGATTGACCTGATAATGCCTGAATTTTGATTAGGGTTAAGAAACCTGGTGAAATATTCTCTGGTTGTACCTCAAGTTTGTTTAAAAAGAAGCCTGTGTGCTGTATATGTATTCACCCCTTCCTCTCTCCGTCCCTCCCCAGGCTCACCGGGCGGTCTTGGCGGCCAGTAGCTCCTACTTCCGGGACCTGTTCAACGCTGGAGGGAAGAGCAGTGTGGTGGAGCTCCCCCCGGCCGTCCAGCCCCAGAGCTTCCAACAGATCCTAGCCTTCTGCTACACAGGCCGCCTCAGCATGAACGTGGGGGACCAGTTCCTCCTCATGTACACCGCAGGCTTCCTGCAGATTCAGCAGATCATGGAGAAGGGCACAGAGTTCTTCCTTAAGGTACCTAGTGTAACCATAGCAACCTGTTTGTGCTGTCTTGCCAACTGCTATGATCACCATAGGTAGATGTTGGGAGATAATTGGACTGCAACTGACAGCACAAGTGGATTGTTTCATTAGGACAGGGGTCGGCAACAGGTGTTTTCTTTTGCCCCCCCCTTCCCCCCCAAAAAAGTTTATAGTAAATATATATTTATTATTTGAGTTTTTGGTATAAAAAAGAAACTGTAAAATCACCAGGAATTCAGCTAAACATTGTTTATTTTAGGAAATCTGTTCCCAAGTATTCCTTCACAAAATACAAGACGTGATCATGTCTCAATGTAATCAAGGTATGAAATTATTGTTATTTTTAAATCATCTCTTTTTGGCCTTTGCTGTGGTCAATTTGCAGTGTGCAAATTACAATTATTTTCCGACCCCCGACCATTCGCTCCAACAAAAATCGTCCCGCGGCTGAATCTAGTTGCCTACCCCTGCATTAGGCTACGGTTCTCCTTGTCATAGCTTTCTAGTTCCCACTTTACATAGTCTTAAATATTTTACATATTTTTCTCAGATTTATTTACCTCTTCATTTGCGTATTCTTCCTCCAGGTCTCCTCCCCTAGCTGTGACTCCCAGGGTCTTCACGCAGAAGAGACTCCGCCCTCCGAGCCCCAGAGCCCTGTCACTCAAACCACAGGGGGAGGGGCTGGGGTGGTTTCCACGGCAGCATGTAGGCCCGCCTCCTGCCTGACACCCCTCCCCCTGGTGTCAAGGGTGAAGACAGAGCAGAGTGGGACTACGCCACAACCCACACCACAGACACAGCAGGTGAGTTGGCAAAAAATGTTATTTGTCATAGTGGAGGAATGGACTAGAAATTAAATGTTTTCAATTACTTTCCTGGTTAAAGAAAGGCAAAAAAATAAAATGTGTTCGAGATTATATATCTTATCTGGGAGAGGATGCAATCTTCAGTGGAACGTCAGGTCTTTCATAGAGCAGAGGAATGTACTACAAAGAAGGATCAATGAGTTAGGCGGCTAACTTGCCT
>NC_042970.1:75764684-75867184 GCF_901001165.1 Salmo trutta | reverse complement strand
ACACACACACACACACACACACACACACACACAGTTGAAGTCGGAAGTTTACATACACCTTACCCAAATACATTTAAACTCAGTTTTTCACAATTCCTGACATTTAATCCTAGTAAGAATTCCCTGTCTTAGGTTAGTTAGGATCACCACTTTATTTTAAGAATGTCAAATATCAGAATAATAGTAGAGAGAGTGATTTATTTCAGCTTTTATTTCTTTCATCACATTCCCATTGGGTCAGAAGTTTACATACTCAATTAGTATTTGGTAGCATTGGCTTTGAATTGTTTAACTTGGGTCAAACGTTTCGGGTAGCCTTCCACAAGCTTCCCACAATAAGTTGGGTGAATTTTGGCCCATTCCTCCTGACAGCTGGTGTAACGGAGTCAGGTTTGTAGGCCTCCTTGCTCGCACACGCTTTTTCAGTTCCGCCCACACATTTTCTATAGGATTGAGGTCAGGGCTTTGTGATGGCCACTCCAATACCTTGACTTTGTTGTACTTAAGCCATTTTGCAACAACTTTGGAAGTATGCTTGGGGTCATTGTCCATTTGGAAGACCCATTTGCGACCAAGCTTTAACTTCCTGATTGATGTCTTGAGATGTTGCTTCAATATATCCACATAATTTTCCTCCTCATGATGCGATCTATTTTGTGAAGTGCACCAGTCCCTCCTGCAGCAAAGCACCCCCACAACATGATGCTGCCACCCCTGTGCTTCACGGTTGGAATTGTGTTCTTCGACTTGCAAGCCTCCCCCTTTTTCCTCCAAACATAACGACGGTCATTATGGCCAAACGGTTCAATTTTTGTTTCATCAGACCAGAGGACATTTCTCCAAAAAGTACGATCTTTGTGCCCATGTGCAGTTGCAAACCGTAGTCAGGCTTTTTTATGGCGGTTTTGGAGCAGTGGCTTCTTCCTTGCTGAGTGGCCTTTCAGGTTATGTCAATATAGGACTCATTTTACTGTGGATATAGATACTTTGTACCTATTTCCTCCAGCATCTTCAAGGTCCTTTGCTGCTGTTCCGGGATTGATTTACACTTTTCGCACCAAAGTACGTTCATCTCTAGGAGACAGAACGCGTCTCCTTCCTGAGCGGTATGGCGGCTGCGTGGTCCCATGGTGTTTATACTTGGGTACTATTGTTTGTACAGATGGTACCTTTGTACACATGGTACCTTCAGGTGTTTGGAAATTGCTCCCAAGGATGAACCAGACATGTGGGGGTTTACAATTTTTTTTCTGAGGTCTTGGCTGATTTCTTTTGATTTTCCCATGATGTCAAGCAATGAGGCACTGAGTTTGAAGGTCGGCCTTGAAATACATCCACAGGTACACCTCGAATTGACTCAAATGATGTCAATTAGCCTATCTGAAGCTTCTAAAGCCATGACATCATTTTCTGGAATATTCCAAGCTATTTAAAGGCACAGTCAACTTAGTGTATGTAAACTTCTGACCCACTGGAATTGTGATACAGTGAAATAATCTGTCTGTAAACAATTGTTGGAAAAATTACTTGTGTCATGCACAAAGTAGATGTCCTAGCCGACTTGCCAAAACTATAGTTTGTTAACAAGACATTTTGTGGAGTGGTTGAAAACAAGTTTTAATGACTCCAACCTAAGTGTATGTAAACTTCCGACTTCAACTGTATATATACTACAAAGCAGGGTCAATGAGGCTTGAAAATCAGACAGTTTGAAGTAAATAAATTAACTCCTAATCTATGGAGTTCACATGACTAGGAATACAGATATGCATCTGTTCGTCACAGATACCTAAAATTAAATGGGCTGCACAATGGGTCTCAGGATCTCCTCACGGTATTTTTGTGCATTCAAATTACCAATCAATAAAATGCTATTGTTTCCGTAGCTTATGCCTGCCGATACCATAACCCCACTAGAACCATGGGGCACTCTGTTCACAATGTTGACATGAGCAAACCGCTCGCCATCACACAACGTTACAGTCTGCGGTTGTGAGGTCGGTTGGACATACTGGCAAATTCTCTAATACGATGTTGGAAGCAGCTTAGAGAAATGAACATTAAAGTCTCTGGCAACAGCTCTGGTGGACTTTCCTGCAGTCAGCATGCCAATTAGCATGCTCCATCAACTTGAGACATCTATGGCATTGTGTTGCGTGACACAACTGCACATTTTAGTGGCCTTTTATTGTCCCCAGCACAAGGTGCACCTGTGTAATGATCATGCTGTTTAGTCAGCTTCTTGATATGCCACAATTCATCCACCTGACTTATCTTGGCAAAGGAGAAATGCTCACTAACAAGGATATAAATACGTTTAGAAAACAACATTTGGGAGAAATACTTTTTTTGTGCGTATGGAACATTTCTGGGATCTTTTATTTCAGCTCACGAAACATGGGACCAACACTTTACATGTTGCGTTTCTATTTTTGTTCAGTGTATATGTGTGTGTTAATGTAGCCGCGTGTTTAATGTTGCTGTGTGTATTCATGCGTAACGTATGTCCTCTCTGTACCACCCCAGTAGCGGGCGAGCGTGTGGAGTCCTTACCGGAGCACCTCACGGCAGAGACCCGGGGTGGCAGGGGGGTGAGGCTACGCCAGGACCTGGCTTCGCTACCTGCCGAACTCATCACCCAGATAGGTACACACACAGACTTCATTTAGGTTGTAATATTATACTGGCCGTTTTCTATTTCTAAAGTAATACTATAGTTGAAATGTACTGTTGTACTCGCATGTCTGAGGCAACTCTATACACGTTGACGTTCTGAGTTCAGCCATTCATTTATTCATAGCTGGCTGCCACCTGCGTTTAGACCAGGCTACTGTTACTGTAAAAACACTTATTGTATTGATTGATTTTATGAATTGATTGGCAACCACCTGCAGCTGATGTGAAAAGGCTTTAATACATTTGACTGGATTGATTGGTTGGTGCAGGTAACCGGTGCCACCCGCGGCTGTACGAGGAGGGTGACCCTGCAGAGAGGCTGGAGCTGGTGACAGGCACCTCCGTGTTCATCTCCCGCGCCCAGCTCATGAACTGTCACGTCAGCGCCGGCACGCGGCACAAGGTCCTACTGAGGAGGCTGCTGGCCTCTTTCTTCGACAGGTGAGGGGAGGGTGTTTGTGTGTGTGTTTGTTTGACCGTTGGAAGCGTGTGCATTTTGTGTGCTTGCTTTTGTGCATCGGTGCATGCGCTTCAGGCAGCATAATATTTGTTTGTTCTGACATACAGTAAAATGATACTGTGTATCTTTTCCATCCCCTATCAGGAGTACTCTAGCTAACAGCTGTGGGACGGGGATCCGCTCTTCTACCAACGACCCCAGCCGCAAGCCCCTGGACAGCAGAGTACTGCACGCCGTCAAGTGTGAGTGTCACACACTTCAGTGCACAGCTTTGCTTTCACACACACCGGACAAGCCTCACACACTCAGTGCACAGCTTTTCTTTCACACACACCGGACAAGCCTCACACACTCAGTGCACAGCTTTGCTTTCATACACACCGGACAAGACTCACACACTCAGTGCTACACCGTGTTGTAGTCATATACCTGCATTTCTTCACATCATTCCAGCGCATCTATATTGTCCGCAGCACCTAACTGTCTCTCTCCCCTCAACAGTTTACTGCCAGAACTTTGCGCCGAGCTTCAAGGAGAGCGAGATGAACGCCATCGCGGCTGACATGTGCACTAATGCCCGCCGGGTCGTCAGGAAGTCCTGGATCCCGAAGCTCAAGCTCCTCATGGCCGAGGGTGACGCCTACTCCGCTTTCCTCCAATCAGATGCTGTCAAGATGGAGGCTGACGCCCTGGGGGCGGAGCATGGGTTCGACCCCAACTCCCTGGCAGAAGAGGCGGCGGCAGCCAATAGCGATGCGGGACCTTCTTCGGGGGAGGGGTTACAAGGCGTTGTGGGCGGAGACGGCAGCACTTTGTTTTAAAGTGAGTGGGCTTATTGTGATCTTATTGGTCGATGGTCTTTGATCATTGCTCTCGGCGATACTTCCTCCCTCAGTTTTAGTTTGTTTTTTAATGTCACTTTTCCATATCTTAATCTCTTCCCTTAATACTTGGAATTTCATTTATTATATCCATCTGTTACATCCCTTGTTCTCTCTCGCCGTCCCGGACCCATGTACATAGTGTCTGCCCCCTTTTGGGCGGGAGAGAGATGAAAAGATGACGGGATAGAGGTGCAGAAAGAAAGACTGGGGAGGTTTGTAATGTAAGGGGGGGGCTTAACCTAGAAATATTCCCTGATCCCCATTTGTAGAATCTTTTCTTGTTTTAATGTTTGCTTTTTGGTAGGCAAAGGCCCTTTCTCCTTTCCATATCGCTGAAACACATTCCCTAGGAGGAGGGACCTTTTGGGTTGGATGGGGGTCGGGGTTGAATGGGGTAGTAATGGCTGGTTTTGTGGTAAGAGGGGTAATGGGGGGGGTCTCCTCTTGACGGTCTAATAACACTGTTTTGATAATGAATGTATCGGTCGTGAAGCGTTGTCAAGTCACCTGTATGTATTGTCTGTGGACAGTAGATTGTAATCGATCGATTGATTAGATTGTATTAATCAGTTTATATAGAGACTCTGGAAGTCCTACTGAAGGCTATTTTATGGGGAGGGGGTTGATATTTGTGGGGGGGTACGTAAAGGTTTAATGGTTGAAATAGGTATATGTATTCTGTATATTGGCAGGACTTTTGGACCCCCCCAACCCTCTTCTCCCCCCCCACCCCCCTTGACCCTGAAATTTACCATTTAGAGGGCGGTTTTCATTCCTACTTTTTTCACTTTTAATTTGTGACTCTCTCCTCATAGTTGTTTTTCTCTCCGTGTGTGTGACCTTTGACTTGTTGCCAAGACTCCCTGAAAAGCAGAGGAGCCGTGTTACTGAAAGGTGGTTGAACAGTTGGTGACTGGACGAGGAAGAAGATGCTCTGATCTGGTATCCATGTTGATGATGCGGTATGATTTCCTATACGTCTACTGAATTCTGTGTAGAGAGAGAGGAGTAAGGGACCGTTTTAAAATCATGTCAGCTCACGCCCCATATTCACATTTCGAAGGAAAGTGACATTTGTTGTCTCGCACTATTAAGCAAGTAATAACTGAATAATGTACTTGTCTTGCACTATAATACTATAATACAAGTCTTATCCAAAAACTAGAATCGTCTCCATTTGACCAAGCATGAAGCTGTGGGCTAGGGTGTAGGGGCTGGGTTGTAGAGGCATTATGTTAGATGTGTGTAGTGTACACAGGGTGGACCTATTCTGTATTTGGTTTCGTTATGGACTGAGGGAGGGTTGGTGTATCCTGCTAAGAGGCATTCATGACACACACACACACACACGCACACACACACGGATTAAAGTACCCTGGAGGACTAATCCCTATACATCCTGGGCGGATACAATGGTGCCAATTAAAGTAATACGACACACACACACTATGTGTGTCAGTGTGTGTGGATGGTGACAGAAGTGTGTGTTGTCACATGCAGCAGAGAGTGAGATCCCAGACGGAGTGTGCTCACACACGCTTGGCTGACTCATTCATCCATCACTCTGGTGTGTGTGATGCTGCATCTCTCACTCACACACACACACTCCGGTGCACCCAGACTGATCCAGCAGCAGCACACTGCCAGCCTATAAACATCCCTGTAAAGCTCTGTTGAACACACCTTGTGAGAAACTACAGAGAGGAGATGGACCGTGACAAGCCTTGAATAACGACCAACTGTCATTCTAGCTACAGCTCATCAGTGATTGGATGAAAGATGACTGTGGCAGTTCCCATCTATCACAGTACCAGTAGGGAGCCAATGACGCCACCGCCAGTATCCCATCATACAGTAGAATCATGGTGTGTCAAGGAGGAAGAACCCGTTGCCCCTAAACACTGATCTATGGTCATGTTTGCGTTTTCCCGCTAGTTGTCAAGGTTAGGGTTTGGGGGTAGGGCAAGCTGATCCTAGATCAGTGCTCGAGGGGTTTGTTACTCGGAGCAGAAGTGAGCATAGACATGCTACTGCTATAGAAACAGTTGTTAGTGATAGCCTGGTCCCAGATCTGTTTGTAGGATCTTGCCGCCACCTTGTAACTCATTGCGTGACACTTCCATAAGGAGTTGACAAGGGAGTAGAAACAGACTGGCACCCAGGCTAGGTTAGTGAAGCACCTTGTAATGCAGTTGGTGTAAGAGCCGGCGGTGGGTTCTGTTGTGATTGTCAGGCCGGTTCTGCTGTGTGTTACTGCACTGTTACTGAGGTGGTCTGCTGTGTGTTTGGGGTAGAAACGCACACTAAAACACACACACACTAAAACACACACACACTGCTTTGGAGTTGAGGTTTAATCAATCGTAACACTTCCCCCACCCTCTGACTGTGAGCCTAAACAGAGTATAGAACAAACAACTATACATAAACCTGGGTCAAATATAGGCTTGTCATTGTAACGCCCCCTTTCAACCAACCAACCAAAAGAAAGCCATCCAGTTGTTTTTATATCTGGAAACTACCATTGTTTTTTTAGTTTTTTTTAGATCAGAGCTATCTAAGTATCTGCTTTTAGGCCTGGCTTTTAAAACAGGCCATATGTTGTTTACGTTTGTAGTTTTTTGAAATATATATATATATATTTTGAGGTTTTGGAGTGTTTCTATAAAAGGCTAACTGTCAAAGAAGAGCCCAGGGTTTAAAAGTGTAATGGGAAGGCACTACTAGAGCTTCCAGTGGACCTTTCCATTTGGCCTGGGGGGGTGGGGGGGTCTGGAGCCCACCCCTCCTTTTGTTAACCACATGGTATGATCCTTGGGGACTTCAAGTTCTATCACTGACAGAGAGAAGTGAGTAGTATGAGAAATTTGCACTTTTTTTTATGCATTTGTCAAGCGCTGCCTTAACGGAAAAAAATAGTGAGTGGCTGACAGAACAGAGAGACAGAGAGGAGGACAGTCTGTCTCTGGAGGGAGGAGAGAGAGGGAGGGGAGGAGAGGGAGGGAGGGACGCTTGGTTGGCTCTGTATAAAAGCATGCATGTGTACTGGTGTGTGTGTGTGCGCGCAGTTTCTCCCCATTTCTCTCTGCTGCCATATATGGAGTCATGCGTGTTAAGTTCTAGCTCTTCACGCTAACGCCTTTGACTGGAAGACAGAGAGTGTGTGTGTGTGTGTGGAATGCGCATGTCTGTGCCAGGGTGAGTGAGTCTGTGTCTGGTTCTATGTGCTGCATACGTGTGTGTGTCTGGGTTTTGGAGTGGCGAATGCGCATGTCATGTTGGTGTGTGTGGGTGGTTTGGGTACGCGGCTCTGCCAGCAGTGTGTGTGTGTGGTATGTGCGGCGGTGGAGAATGAGAGGAGACTGTTTGTCTGACTCAGTAGGAGAGACATACAGTACTAGTCTGGAGAGGAAGGAAGCCTATAGACACACACACAGCATTGCTACTGGCATTAGCACAATGACATGCTAGCTGTTCCCATAGACTTCCAGTCATTGAGCCAACATTTAAAAGCGTGTCTTGCAGGAATATATATATATCTATAGATATATAGATAGATAGATATATAGATAGATATATAATTAATTTTTAAATAAAATTACATATTTTGCCTCTGTGGCAATAATGTAGGAGTGGTGGGCCACCGCTGCAAAATGAATATAGATGAAACACTGGCTCAGGGAGGGAGGGAGGGGACAGCATCAAACTGTTCACTAAACAAAGCATTACATCCCATTCAGAGTCCTGATCTCATTCAGCTTCACTGCTTCACTTTATTCTGATTCAATTCAGCCTCCACTTTGTGACCCAGGTCTATGGCTCTGTCCCAAAGGAAGTAGTGCACTATGTAGGTAATAGGGTGCCGTTTAGGATGTAAGCTAAATGTCTGCAAATGGCGGCCGTGTTGTGTATATGAATGACTCGTGTGTGTGTGTGTGTGTGTGAGAGCGAATGTTTGTTTGGCAGGAGGAGGGGGGTGTTTGGTGTGGTAACTGTCTAAACAACAGATGGGACTGCCTGATAGGATGACTTGGTGTGTGTGTGTGTGTGTGTGTGTCGGTCCAGGAGTGTCCTTTCTTGCCTGTGTGCTGGTGTGACAGTCATGTGTGGATGACCGTGTGTGTGTGTGTACAGTACCAGTCAAAAGTTTGAACTCCTACTCATTCCAGGGCTTTTCCTTATTTGTAGAATAATAGTGGAGACATCAGAACTATGAAATAACACATATGGAATCATGTAGTAACCAAAACAGTGTTAAACAAATCAAAATATATTTGAGATTCTTCAAATAGCCACCCTTTGCCTTGATGACAGCTTTGCACACTCTTGGCATTCTCTCAACCAGCTTCACCTGGAATATTGAAGGAAACTCTTGAATGAGTAGATGTGTCCAAACTTTTGACTGGTACTGTATATATGTCTCGGCATCGGGCAATGCATGTGTCTAACCAACCAACCAGGCGTCCATTCCCTTTAGGAGACTGCAGGCTGACAATGTGTCTGTTTATAAAAGTGCAGTGATGACTAAGACTAGGATGATGTTGAAGATGGTCTATATTTCCCTGTCGATGGTCTCTCTATCTAAATATTAATACAGAGAGACACAGTCCATTTTAGATGTTTATACTAATAAGATTGTTGTTATTCCAAGTGAACTGACTTTATTTTTATGTGAAATCCCTAGACTTGAGCGGGAAGATGGGAGGGAGTGGGAGTTGGGAGGGAAGGAGCGAGAGAGTGGTGCTATTCTATGTGTTCCTAGATACATGGTTGTTACCCTACCTCTTGCGGAGGGATAGAGAGGGGTGTTATTCTATGTGTTCCTAGATACATGGTTGTTACCCTACCTCTTGCGGAGGGATAGAGAGGGGTGCTATTCTATGTGTTCCTAGATACATGGTTGTTACCCTACCTCTTGCGGAGGGAGGGAATTAGGGATAGAGAGGGGTGTTATTCTATGTGTTCCTAGATACATGGTTGTTACCCTACCTCTTGCGGATGGTGGGAAGAAGGGGGGGAGAGAGAGGGGGGTGTGGTGCTTTTCTTTCTTCCTGCTTGTTTAAAGTCTGAGGACGTAGGAGCCATTGTGGCAGGCCTCTGGTAGTTAACTGCAGTCAAGACAACTGAAGAGAGGGAGAAGATCCTCGTCCCATGGCCTTTTTGCAACAAAGATAAATATTTTGTTGTTTCTTTATGTAAGGGGCGGGGTGACGTAGCCTTTTCCTGGCTACCCAGACTCCTTGCTCCGGCCAAATGCTACGCTATGGATCTGACGATTTCTAGAACGCAAACACATTCAAACAGTTGTGATTGGTCCCAGAAAGCAATGGGTTGGGCCAGAGCCAGAACACACGTGAGTAAAGCTGCGTTTTCAAAATGTGTCATTGGCTTACTCTGATTGGTTCGAGATGCTCCAATCGGTAATGACTTGGTTTTGTACAACACCCCTCATTGTGACGTCACCACAACCGACTTCAACGATGGCTGTCTGACTGAGGTATGTAGTGAGTCGTCAGGCTGAAATCAATCCCCTATTCCCTGTACTACTTTTGACCAGGGTCCATAGGGCTCTGGTCAAAAGTAGTGCACTAAATAGGGAATAGGATGCCATTTGAGATGCATCCATGTTTGTCTGTTTTTGAATGACTTTTATCAAGTCCAATGCTACTGAGAGAGGGGACAGGAGAATGAGGAAAAGGAGGACGAGTGAGTGAGGAATCATGTAGAAACACTGGCCAAGCAAACCATTTCTAAATGCGGCTGGAAGTTGTTTCACGGGGCCAGAAATGACATTTTAAAAAAATACTAGAGACCATATTTTAGAAAAGAGCTTTGTAGGAAATGTTATTATTACGTTGCTGTTTTTCTGTTTATACTTACCAATGTTTTTATTTCTACAGATTTAAATAGTGTACTGTATAGCTGCTTTTACCAACGCTCGTATTTACATACTAACGTTGCTAGGAATTAGCTTGCAAAATACGGAATAGTCCACCGGAAGCCAGAAGTTAAGTCAATTTCAACTTTGTCCGTAGGGTTGGTCTTTATGCAGGGGGGGATGGAACCTATAATTAAAGGTCTGTTTGTAGACCCCATGCAGTTCCTCAGGGACTTCAGGTCTTCTCTGTTTACCTCATGTCAAAATAAAAGCCCCTCACAAGTGCTTGCTTTTTTGTGCAGGTATGGGGCACGTGCCAGACTTTTATTTTGACGTGAGGTAAGCAGAGAGGAAGTGGGACTACAGACCCACGTTTGGACAGGGTTGAAGTTATGTTCTACTAAATGTTTTTTGCTTAATTTCCCCCCTGCATAAGGACCAACTCTACAGACAATCGGCAGAGTAAGTTGAAATGTCATTTTATTTCACTTCCGGCTGATTATTCCGTATTTTTGCAAGCTAATTCCTAGCAACACTAGTGTGTAAATACTAGTGTTGCTAAGAGAAGCTATGTACTGTAGTGTTTTAGGTCCTGATTACTAATTCAAACATTAACACGTTTTACAAACTTGCCAAGTGTTCTGTCATTAAGAGGAGGTCGAACTCTGAAAGTGTAAAATAGCTAGGGAAAGAGATCCACATATTTTTGCATTGTGCTGTAATGAAGGGGAGAGGGCAGTTTTGATGCTGGACACGAGAAGGGGTGAATACCGTACTGAAACTGCATTTTGTACTTTTGGGAGGGAGGGGAGGGAGACAGGGTTGGTTGGTTTCCAGACAGACAGACGGATGATGGACTGTGGGAGCACCACTAGCTGGTATGCCAGTCTCTCCTAAGGGACTATATCTCGTAAATTCCTTACTAGGAATAACCATTTATAATATCCATCAGACATTTTTATGTTCTTGTACATTTCCTTGAAATCCAGAATTCCCTGGAAGTTAATTAGCTTCTGCCTTCACTTGACTGTGCTTGGCTCTTGGCTCATGTGGTCCAGCTCAGTTGTTAGAGCATGGCGCTTGCAATGCCAGGATAGTGGGTTCAATTCCCGGGATCACCCATACGTAAAATGTATGCACGCATGACTAAATCGCTTTGGATAAAAGCCAGCCAGGGAAATGGTGGTTGGATTGTAATCTCGGTTACCCAGAAGTAACATTATTGCTGAAATTGTTTGTCCACAGGAGAATTGCTGGATTGTGATGCTCATAAAGTGCTCGCCCACCTAGTGTCTGGTGTTGGTACTACAACTCAGAAAGGGGGGGACTTCTTGCGCTGCCTGGTATTACCATCATCCTACCGATAGAGGGCAGTGTAATGTTACATCACTTGAAATGTTACATCAGTGAGACAGTGGTTGAGCTTGGCTTTCTGTCTCGACTTGTCTTGTATTCTTTAATTCTACATTCAAAAAGACCTGTCAGTATTTGCTTTGGGGATGGAGTCCCCATTGTGTTTAAGACCAAATATTTGGTCAGTTCATCCCCATAGCTAACGTAAGCTCTGCTGGAGTCAATACACAGCGACAAGTAAATACTTATTCATAGCCTATATCCTGACAGGAATACAATGCTTCTTTTCTTCGTCATGCTCCATGTATCTACCCGTCTGTCTTCCCATGAGCAAAAGACGTTGAAATGATGTTTATAATACGCAATTTCAATGTCTTGTGCTCACTGGGTTGCTTCTTGTCGCTACCTGGTTACACTCGGCACCACAGATGAATAAAAGGGAAATAGAGAGGGTGAAATAATCTTTACTAAAGCACCTTTGGGTGAGCGCTAACGGTCCGGTATAGTAGAGACCGCTAGCCAACGCCTCGGCACCTTGTCAACACGCTCTCTATTTAGTCCCTCTAGAACGGTCTGGGGAGTGGTATTTGGTGGCAGAAGTGTGATCCAGGCATAGAAATAGAATCTATAGAACGGACCTCCCTATTCAAGTCAATGATGGCATAATGGGTTAGGCAGGCGTACTCGACTCTTACCCTACGCGGTCCCGAGCCTGCTGGTTTCCTGTTCTACCTAATAATTAATTGCACACACCTGGTGACCCAGGTCTAAATCAGTTCCTGGTTTTAGAGGGGAACAATGAAAACATTCAGTGGAACTGGCTTCCAGGTCCAGAGTTGAGTTTGAGGGGGTTAGAGGTTCCAAGCCCGTTCTGTTTCGATGGATCCAGGGTTGTGTTCATTAGGCACCAAACGGTGGAAAACTGACAAGCGTGGAGGGACTAACCGAATTTGTCCAATAGGAAGCTCTAGTTTTTGCTGCGAAATTTTGTCTGTTGCGAAATGATTTGCTACGCTGTCTACTAATGAATCGGTGTGGGAATGAAGGCGGGGGAAATCTACTCTTTGTGAGGATGATTTTTTTGTAGTTTCCTTTATTTCTGTATTTTTTATTATTCATTTTGTATTTTTATTTGGTGTTCATTTGTTGTTGCTGTACCCCCCCCCCCCCCGGCAGGTTCTGGGGGGTGGTGACCAACCAATCAATGCGGAGGGAGGTTATCCCCCTGGTCAGGTCACGTGGTCATGTAACACCCTGGGTCCTAGTGACCAAGACTGTACATCTCTTCTCTGCAGAGGGAGGAGAGGGGGTGGGAAGCCATTCTATTACTATGGTAGCCCCCCCTCCCAACCGGTCCTCTCTGCATGGCAGGCTATAGGTAGAAGTAAACCCCTTTACCACAGCTCTAGAACCAGATGACCCTATTACCAAGATCTGACCTTAGACCAGTGGTAAGGGACAAGGCCATTTCTGCTTGCATTGTGGCCTGTCAATCCTTGTATGTTTCCTTGCAGTTAAAATCAGACCTGGGTTTAAAATACTTTGGAGCTCTAGCCCTCCTGGAGAATCTGATGGGCCGGGTATGCCGTTTTAGGACAATTCTATTGGGTCCATTAAGCCAGACGAGCTCAATCAATCCCAGATGAAGTATTTGAAATGATTTCAAATAGTGTTTGATCCCAGGTCTGACTCCAATCTGTGCTTTTCTCTGCAACCGCTGACTGACAGCAATCTTCTAAACGTCTATTCCAGAGATACATTTACTAGTATTACCGCTCCTTATAAGGACCCTGACGCACCAGAGATACACAAACCACACACACAGCATGGCTGCTCACTGAAAGTGTCCCGTTTTAATGTGTTTACAACTACACAGATACAGTTTACCTCCTATGCCGTCAGCCATAGCCTCAGACCGTTACTAACCTCATAAGTACCGGGGTCGTGTTCATTAGGCACAGAACGGACTGAAAATGGGGAGGGACTGCATGAACGTGTCTAATAAGAGACGCTCATGTTTTTTTTTCTTCTCCCCGTTCCAAAACGTTTCGCTACGGTGCGCCCTAATGAATACGACCCAGGAGACGTTAAGGCTACAGTACAGTTAGTTCAGGTACAGACAGACCAGAACAATTAAAATAGCTCAAGTCTCATATTGACATGGAATGAATAGAATACAGTCACGGTATTGGCTGTGAAGTGGGATGCTTTGTGAAAGTTATTACCTCAGTTACATAGAGAGATATGACAGCAACCGAGAATGACTCTTCTCTCTTTTTGATTTGGTTTCCTGTCTCTGGTGCCGTCGAGGTCTTTCCCTGTTGCAGATTTCTTTTCACACTATAATACAGTATATTAAACTGTACATTCTTACAATACATAGAAGCACTATTGAAGTTTGATTGTTAGTTGTTCACTTGCAGCATGAGTTATGATTAAAAAAATAACCCAGACTAAAAAAGAAATAAAAGCTTTTTGGGATATAAAATACAACCTAATGCAGTAGTGTTGTCAAAGATATACTACTGATAATATCCAAGCTAATGCTCCTCCCGACGACCCCATCCCATGTTACCCCCCTCCCCCTTCCTGATCCCTACCCATGTACATGCCGTGTTACCCCCCCCCCCCCTCTTCCTGATCCCTACCCATGTACATGCCGTGTTACCCCCCCCCTTCCTGATCCCTACCCATGTACATGCCGTGTTACCCCCCCCCCCCCCTCTTCCTGATCCCTACCCATGTACATGCCGTGTTACCCCCCCCCCCCTCTTCCTGATCCCTACCCATGTACATGCCGTGTTACCCCCCCCCCTTCCTGATCCCTACCCATGTACATCCCGTGTTACCCCCCCCCCCTTCCTGATCCCTACCCATGTACATGCCGTGTTACCCCCCCCCCTTCCTGATCCCTACCCATGTACATGCCGTGTTAACCCCCCCCCCCTTCCTGATCCCTACCCATGTACATGCCAGTGTTTTTTCCGTGTTCCAAGTGCCAATAACTTTGTGAAATCCTAACTGTGACCCAGTAATAAAGATCATTGCACATTAACTACTGTAAAAAGACATTATGAAAAACAATCTGAATATCTTAATAAAAGGTTTGTAACATACGTGTGGTTTTTACTGTACGTTATGTAGTTGTGCTGTCGTCTTCATGGTTTGGAAATATCAAGTTGAAGAGTTAGGAATCACAACTGAGACATGTATACCACATGTATAAAACATTCCTGGCTTGTCTTATCCAGTGGATTCAATCTTATGTACTTGTACCAAAGCCACACACATCTCTGGTTGTACTCGTCTTTGTAAGTTTGGAAATATCACGTAAAATGTATCACTACTTTTATATGTATAGACCTCCAACAGCTGTACCAAAGCCTGTTGCATGCTTCTCGTGTTTATAGCTATTAGTTTATGGTATGCTTGACGCAAACATTTCACACACGCTTTTTCCAGCGCTACAGTACTCAGGACAGCTCTCTTTATGGCATGGAAAGTATTCTGGAATATTGGGTAGGTCATGATGATCATAGCTCATTCCCGTGTAAAGTCTTCAACTGAATACTCCAGTCTAAAAGCCTGTCTCCCAATCAGATCAGCGTAATATATTTGAAGGTTATTTCCAATTGAGCCAACATGTGTTAACCGTGAACGAGGGCTGATGGGCTTGAATCCTGCCAAGGTGGCTCACTGAACTACCTCAACACCAGCACTAAGAGTCAAACACTTTAAAAGCATATGATTTATTAACGTGTTCATTTTCATCAAGAAACTACAATGACGGCAAAACATTTGTCATAGTCTTTAGGATGGGCTACATACAAAAAAGGAGTGTTTACTTGTTTCAGACTGATAATACGGTAAAGCGTTTGAAATGACTTCCATGTTCATTCATACACAGGGTGACCGACAACGTATGTTTTTGGGGTTAAGAGGCAAATAGAATTGATAGACTTTGGAAAACATTAGAAATGAATAGCAACAGTAGAACTTGAAATAAAGAGATGAGTGAGGAAACCAACCTTTCACCAATGTTTACTGCACTCACATGGCAACAAAATACAGTTCTAAACTCCCATTCAACAACATGGAAATGTTAACAGGTGTGCACTGCAAGCAAACAAAAGCAGGAAGGTAGACATTTTGTATGCTATTTACACAATACATTCTTCCCACGAGGCATCTAGCAATAACTCCTGAATGGTAAGTCATTTCCATCGCATGAGAAACACTGGTGAACTGAATAGTGCTTCATTGAAGTGGATAAATGCTAGCTAACCTTTTCCTTTTTGACTTGGAAGAATCAGGCCCTGTTCAAACACTTTAATGCAACCTTGTTTGTGCACAATCACTGATCTGACAAAGTTAGATCGGTGGAAGGAAGGATGCATTAAGAAGGTATTAGAACAGGGCCTATTGTACCAGTCAATGCACCCTGAGAGAGTTCCTAATAAATCTAAATCATTGGAGAATGTGATAGAGGGAAACCAGTAGAACAGAGCCACAACCTTTCAAACAGCATGGAAAAATACTTGAGTGATTCAATCAGTACAATGTAAATACATTTAACTAGGCAAGTCAGTTAACAAATTCTTATTTAAAATGACGGCCTAACCCGGACGACACTGGGCCAATTGTGTGCCGCCCTCTGGGACTCGCAATCACGGGCGGTTATGATACAGCCTGGAATCGAACCAGGGTCTGTAGTGAACCGCTGCCCCACTCGGGAGCCCTAAATACACAACCAATCGCAAATGAACAGATTAAACCATCCATCCCACACAAACGGGTATCATTGGGACCAAGGTGGCAGTGCCAACCAAAAGACACCAGGCAGGAAACTCTCACATAGAGAGATGTCTTGAGAAAGGCTAAATAAGTCTACATCCCACAATGTCAAGCACGTCAAGCATCACATCTATTTACACAATATTATAAAATGCACCTCAGGGTCATATTCATAAAGCGTCTCAGAGTAGGAGGAAAAACTGATCCTATATCAGCACTCCCCAAAACTCTGAAAACGGGCCATCACATTATGAAACGTGGACATGGCCATAAATGTCCGCTAGGGGGTGAAAGAGCTTCAAATTAACTTGTTGTGCTGCTAATTTCCTGCCCAGCAACCCAGAACTCCAACTGTTACTATGGTAAAGCTATCACCATAGGCTTGAACTTTCCCATATCCACAGATCTGGGATCAGATCACTAGCCTCAAATCCTTTATCCATAAAGGGGAAACTACATAAAACGTGTCTAGGGGTAACTTCTACCTCCTATGATAAAGCTATTCCAACAGGCCAGATGATTTGGAACAAGGTAGAAGTTGACCTAACAACTGATCTAGGATCTAGGTGATTTCACCAATCCTAGGTAGTGCACTATGTAGGGAATAGGGTTCTATTTGGGATGAAGACCATAGATCATCTCATAGACATATAAAAATAGATAAGGCAACATTGACATCTCCCTCGTCCCCATCATTCCAAGTCTGTACCATAATTCACACACATAAGAGACATCTTAGCTTTGCCTGAATATATAATGTAACCGTCATCTCACTGCTGTTCACTCCTCTGATATGGGTGGTGAGAGAGGTGGGAAAGAGGGAAACGGGGATAGACAGAAACAGAGAGAGAGCGACAGAGAGACACACAGAGACAGATCAAGTGACGAGTAATAGAAAGAGATTATTCAGAGACTGAATTCCCCTCTATGACAAAGGAAAGACGAGGGTTGGATTGGATACCCCGGTTCCTTTATCGTTGCCTTCATCCATCGTTCATTCCCAGGAAGGAGTGGGTGAGTGTGGTAGAGTGGTGTAGTGAAGAGAGGTCCGTACTCAGAGGGTGAAGAAGAGGATGAGAACAACTACCATGATGACCACCAGTACTCCGATGGCACACCACTGTCTCCTACCTGAGAGAACACACACACACACATCAAAATCACCAGTACTCCGATGGCACACCACTGTCTCCTACCTGAGAGAGAACACACACACACATCAAAATCACCAGTACTCCGATGGCACACCACTGTCTCCTACCTGAGAGAACACACACACACACACACACACACACACACATCAAAATCACCAGTACTCCGATGGCACACCACTGTCTCCTACCTGAGAGAACACACACACACATCAAAATCACCAGTACTCCGATGGCACACCACTGTCTCCTACCTGAGAGAACACACACACACGTGAAAATCACCAGTGTATAGGCTAGAGATGCTAATAAGTACTTGCCTGCCATAGCCTGAAGGCCACTGAATAATAACATCTGCATAGTAAGCAGTAACTTACTTAAAATCACTCCAAATAGTAGTGGTATGGGTAGTAGGGGTGATGATAGCAGTTTAGTGATGGTGGTATTAGTAATGATGATGGTAGTAGGGGTGATGGTAATGATAGCAGTTTAGTGATGGTGGTAGTAGTAATGATGATGGTAGTAGGGGTGATGGTAATGATAGCAGTTTAATGATGATGGTAGTAGGGGTGATGGTAATGATAGCAGTTTAGTGATGGTGGTAGTAGTAATGATGATGGTAGTAGGGGTGATGATAGCAGTTTAGTGATGGTGGTATTAGTAATGATGGTGGTAGTAGGGTGATGGTAATGATAGCAGTTTAGTGATGGTGGTAGTAGTATTGATGGTGGTAGTAGTAATGATGGTGGTAGTAGGGGTGATGGTAATGATAGCAGTTTAGTGATGGTGGTATTAGTAATGATGGTGGTAGTAGGGTGATGGTAATGATAGCAGTTTAGTGATGGTGGTATTAGTAATGATGATGGTAGTAGGGTGATGGTAATGATAGCAGTTTAGTGATGGTGGTAGTAGTAATGATGATGGTAGTAGGGGTGATGGTAATGATATCAGTTTAGTGATGGTGGTAGTAGTAATGATGGTGGTAGTAGGGGTGATGGTAATGATATCAGTTTAGTGATGGTGGTAGTAGTAATGATGATGGTGGTAGTAGGGGTGATGGTAATGATATCAGTTTAGTGATGGTGGTAGTAGTAATGATGATGGTGGTAGTAGGGGTGATGGTAATAATAGCAGTTTAGTGATGGTGGTAGTAGTAATGATGATGGTAGTAGGGGTGATGGTAATGATAGCAGTTTAGTGATGGTGGTAGTAGTAATGATGGTGGTAGTAGTAATGATGGTGGTAGTAGGGTGATGGTAATGATATCAGTTTAGGGATGGTGGTAGTAGTAATGATGATGGTAGTAGGGCGATGGTAATGATATCAGTTTAGTGATGGTGGTAGTAGTAATGATGGTGGTAGTAGTAGTGATGATGGTAGTAGGGGTGATGATAATGATATCAGTTTAGTGATGGTGGTAGTTGTAATGATGATGGTAGTAGGGTGATGGTAATGATATCAGTTTAGTGATGGTGGTAGTAGTAATGATGATGGTAGTAGGGTGATGGTAATGATATCAGTTTAGTGATGGTGGTAGTAGGGGTGATGGTAATGATATCAGTTTAGTGATGGTGGTAGTAGTAATGATGGTGGTAGTAGTAATGATGGTGGTAGTAGGGTGATGGTAATGATAGCAGTTTAGTGATGGTGGTATTAGTAATGATGGTGGTAGTAGGGGTGATGGTAATGATGGTGGTATTAGTAATGATGGTGGTAATGATATCATTTTAGTGATGGTGGTAGTAGTAATGATGGTGGTAGTAGTAATGATGGTGGTAGTAAGGTGATGGTAATGATATCAGTTTAGTGATGGTGGTAGTAGTAATGATGATGGTAGTAGGGCGATGGTAATGATATCAGTTTAGTGATGGTGGTAGTAGTAATGATGGTGGTAGTAGTAGTGATGATGGTAGTAGGGGTGATGGTAATGATATCAGTTTAGTGATGGTGGTAGTTGTAATGATGATGGTAGTAGGGTGATGGTAATGATATCAGTTTAGTGATGGTGGTAGTAGTAATGATGGTGGTAGTTGTAATGATGGTGGTAGTAGGGGTGATGGCAATGATATCAGTTTAGTGATGTGGTAGTAGTAATGATGGTGGTAGTAGGGGTGATGGTAATGATATCAGTTTAGTGATGGTGGTAGTAGTAATGATGGTGGTAGTTGTAATGATGGTGGTAGTAGGGGTGATGGTAATGATATCAGTTTAGTGATGGTGGTAGTAGTAATGATGATGGTAGTAGGGGTGATGGTAATGATATCAGTTTAGTGATGGTGGTAGTTGTAATGATGATGGTAGTAGGGTGATGGTAATGATATCAGTTTAGTGATGGTGGTAGTAGTAATGATGGTGGTAGTAGGGTGATGGTAATGATATCAGTTTAGTGATGGTGGTAGTTGTAATGATGGTGGTAGTAGGGGTGATGGTAATGATATCAGTTTAGTGATGGTGGTAGTAGTAATGATGGTGGTAGTTGTAATGATGGTGGTAGTAGGGGTGATGGTAATGATATCAGTTTAGTGATGGTGGTAGTAGTAATGATGATGGTAGTAGGGTGATGGTAATGATATCAGTTTAGTGATGGTGGTAGTAGTAATGATGGTGGTAGTAGTAATGATGATGGTAGTAGTAATGATGGTAATGATATCAGTTTAGTGATGGTGGTAGTAGTAATGATGATGATGGTAGTAGGGTGATGGTAATGATATCAGTTTAGTGATGGTGGTATTAGTAATGATGATGGTAGTAGGGTGATGGTAATGATAGCAGTTTAGTGATGGTGGTATTAGTAATGATGATGGTAGTAGGGTGATGGTAATGATATCAGTTTAGTGATGGTGGTAGTAGTAATGATGGTGGTAGTAGGATGATGGTAATGATATCAGTTTAGTGATGGTGGTAGTAGTAATGATGATGGTAGTAGGGTGATGGTAATGATATCAGTTTAGTGATGGTGGTAGTAGTAATGATGGTGGTAGTAGGGTGATGGTAATGAGATCAGTTTAGTGATGGTGGTAGTAGTAATGATGATGGTAGTAGGGTGATGGTAATGATATCAGTTTAGTGATGGTGGTAGTAGTAATGATGGTGGTAGTAGGGGTGATGGTAATGATATCAGTTTAGTGATGGTGGTAGTAGTAATGATGGTGGTAGTAGGGTGATGGTAATGATATCAGTTTAGTGATGGTGGTAGTAGGGGTGATGGTAATGATATCAGTTTAGTGATGGTGGTAGTAGTAATGATGGTGGTAGTAGTAATGATGGTGGTGGTAGTAATGATGGTGGTAGTAGTAATGATGGTGGTAGTAGTAATGATGGTGGTAGTTGTAGTACTGATGTAATAGTGAGGATGACAGTTATAAGTTAGTTATCGTTTCATTTTCCATGTTGAGCCTTTTATATTTATTTCTACTATTGACTGTTACCATGGTATTGTTATTTTCTTTATTTGTATTATATACTACCGTGTTATTATTATTCTTCATTATTGTATTACAATGTATATTGTATACATTGTTGCTTCGGCAATATAGACACATTGTTTTTCATGTCAATAAAGCAGCTTGAATGTGAAACTTGACAGAGAGAGGGAGAGAGAGAGAGAGACCAGACAGGGGGAGAGAGACCAGACAGAGGGGGAGAGAGACCAGACAGAGGGGGAGAGAGACCAGACAGAGGGGGAGAGAGACCAGACAGAGGGGGGGAGACACAGAGAGGGGGGGGAGACACAGAGAGGGGGGGAGACACAGAGAGGGGGGGGAGACACAGAGAGGGGGGGGAGACACAGAGAGGGGGGGGAGACACAGAGAGGGGGGGGAGACACAGAGAGGGGGGGGAGACACAGAGAGGGGGGGGAGACACAGAGAGTGGGAGACAGAGGAAGAGAGAGTGATATTAAGGTAAAGAGAGGGAGTTTGACTTGGTGTTGTACCTGTCATCTATGTGTGTGAGAGAGAAGAACTGAGAGATGGAGCGTATGTATGTGTGTGTGTTAACTCACTGCTGGTCATGTGGGAGACTTTCTCCATCTTCTTGAGGACAGAGTCCATCCTAGAACCCGTCTGGTCCATCTCCTCTCCAAACTCTCCTAGCATACTGGAACATACAGGACAAAATAGGTGTTAGGCACACACATTTGAGTCATTTAACAGATACTTATCCAGAACGACTTACAGGAGCAATTAGGGTTAAGTGCCTTGCTCAAGGGCTCAGACAGATTTTTCACCTAGTCGGCTCAGGGATTCAAACCAGTGATCTTTTGGTTACTGACCCAACGCTCTTAACCACTAGGCTGCCTGCTGCTTACACATACACACACAGAGAGGCCCACTTAGACCATCGAGACACACACAGTAAAAGGTCTAAAACACCCCTAAAATATTGGAACATACAGGAGAATCACAAACAATGAACACACGTAAAGTACACACTCACTGAACCCTTCAAACACACACGTCTCAGCATGGGAAGTATACTGTGAGATTACATGACAACAATGGAATTCCCATGTAAACGTTCAGTACACACAGAGGCTCCTTGAACCCTTTAAAACCACACACACACACACACTTGAGCAAGGCAGTTAACGCTCAACAACAACTGCCCGGGCGCCGATGACGTGGATTAAAGGCAGCGTCTCTCTGATTTCAGAGGGGTTGGGTTAAATGCGGAAGACACATTTCAGTTGAATGTATTCAGTTGTACAACTGACTAGGTATCTCCTTTCCTTACACACACGCACATATGAGGCGGCTATTTAAGTCAGGATAACCAGTGGAAGAGGGAGGTCCGGTCCCTTAAGGGCAGCAAATAGAGAGGTTCCAACCCCTATTCCCTTCCCATTACTCCCCTTGACCCTCACCACCAAATGTGTGTGTGTGTGTATACTCACACAGCCTGCTGGTCTAGTTCATCTCCGATGCGTCCTGACATGTCTTTCAGTACTCTGATGCTTCCTGTCACCAGCTCCAACTGCTCATCCTGGTCCTGCATGATCAACTGTGGAGAACACCTTCTTCATCATCATCATCATCATCATCATCCTCCTCCTCCTCCCAACCCCAACCGTAGCTTCATGTCCACACCGCAGCCCTGACCCATCATCACATGAACCATCATCTTGTTCCTTCAATATCAACCAGACACAGAAACCCTCACGCTAATCTTCTTCCCTCCCTCCATCCTACCTGCTGTTGTTCCTGTTGATCCTGGATGTATCTGGAGTTGGTTGACACCAGGTGAGACTCCAGACCATCAGACCTGTCCTGCCCAGATGTAGCCATCAGAGCCTGAGATAGACAGAGACCAACTGATGTTACGTGTGAAACAGAGGAGATGCCTGCATAAGTCAACGTGTATCAAAATAAAGGTGTGTAGAGAGAGAGAGAGCGAGAGAGCGAGAGAGAGAGAGAGCGAGAGAGAGAAATAGTGTGTAGACAGGCAAACAAACCTGTCTGTTCTTCTTCTCTGCCTGGGCCACAACAGAGGGACTGGAGAGTTGCTCCTTCATCTCCTACACAGAACACACAGTGTTAACTACAGTAGCGACAACAACCCACAGTGTTAGCTACAGTAGCGACAACAACCCACAGTGTTCGCTACAGTAGCGACAACAACCCACAGTGTTCGCTACAGTAGCGACAACAACCCACAGTGTTCGCTACAGTAGCGACAACAACCCACAGTGTTCGCTACAGTAGCGACAACAACCCACAGTGTTCGCTACAGTAGCGACAACAACACACAGTGTTCGCTACAGTAGCGACAACAACACACAGTGTTCGCTACAGTAGCGACAACACAACAACACACAGTGTTCGCTACAGTAGCGACAACAACACACAGTGTTCGCTACAGTAGCGACAACAACACACAGTGTTCGCTACAGTAGCGACAACAACACACAGTGTTCGCTACAGTAGCGACAACAACACACAGTGTTCGCTACAGTAGCGACAACAACACACAGTGTTCGCTACAGTAGCGACAACAACACACAGTGTTCGCTACAGTAGCGACAACAACACACAGTGTTCGCTACAGTAGCGACAACAACACACAGTGTTCGCTACAGTAGCGACAACAACACACAGTGTTCGCTACAGTAGCGACAACAACACACAGTGTTCGCTACAGTAGCGACAACAACACACAGTGTTCGCTACAGTAGCGACAACAACACACAGTGTTCGCTACAGTAGCGACAACAACACACAGTGTTCGCTACAGTAGCGACAACAACACACAGTGTTCGCTACAGTAGCGACAACAACACACAGTGTTCGCTACAGTAGCGACAACAACACACAGTGTTCGCTACAGTAGCGACAACAACACACAGTGTTAGCTACAGTAGCGACAACAACAGATTACACACCGTAGATTTAATCCAATCAAATGTAGCTGCAGAAATCCCCTTTTCTTTTCAGTTATAGTGGTAGGGAAAGGGGGGATACCTAGTCAGTTGTCCAACTGAATACATTCAACTGAAATGTGTCTTCCGCATTTAACCCAACCCCCATGAATCAGAGAGGTGCGGGGGGCTGCCATAAATCGACATCCACGTCTTCGGCGCCCAGGGAACAGTGGGTTTACTGCCTTACTCAGGGGCAGAAGGACATATTTTTACCTTGTCAGCTCGGGGATTCAATCCTGCAACCTTTCGGTTACTAGCCCAACGCTCTAACCACTAGGCTACCTGGCAGTGATAGACAGGTAGTGATATTACACCGTGTTACCTGTACGGCCTGCCGTGTCCGCTCCACAAAGTCTCTCCTCTCCTGCAGCTCATTCTCCCCCAGGCGGAACTTCCCCGGGTTGGACTCAACGATACCTGGGAGAGGGTCAAGGCTCAACACACACAGATCTCAGGGTTCTCCTCAGGAATTGTTAGGAATGTGGTTCTGCCGAGTACGGTGGGGGGGAGGCCCGGAGGGGGGCAGTGCCCCCCTTTTGGACTCAAGAGATTTGTTTTTGAACACCTGTAACTACACACACAGGCCTACGCACTACACATACACACACACAGGCCTACGCTCTAGACACACACACAGGCCTACGCTCTAGACACACACACAGGCCTGCGCTCTAGACACACACACAGACCTGCGCTCTAGACACACACACAGGCCTGCGCTCTAGACACACACACAGGCCTGCGCTCTAGACACACACACAGGCCTGCGCTCTAGACACACACACAGGCCTGCGCTCTAGACACACACACAGGCCTGCGCTCTAGACACACACACAGGCCTGCGCTCTAGACACACACACAGGCCTGCGCTCTAGACACACACACAGGCCTACGCTCTAGACACACACACAGGCCTGCGCTCTAGACACACACACAGGCCTGCGCTCTAGACACACACACAGGCCTGCGCTCTAGACACACACACAGGCCTGCGCTCTAGACACACACACAGGCCTGCGCTCTAGACACAAACACAGGCCTGCGCTCTAGACACAAACACAGGCCTGCGCTCTAGACACAAACACAGGCCTACGCTCTAGACACAAACACAGGCCTACGCTCTAGACACAAACACAGGCCTACGCTCTAGACACAAACACAGGCCTACGCTCTAGACACAAACACAGGCCTACGCTCTAGACACAAACCCAGACCTACGCTCTAGACACAAACCCAGACCTACGCTCTAGACACAAACCCAGGCCTACGCTCTAGACACACACACAGGCCTACGCTCTACACACACACAGGCCTACGCGCTACACACACACAGGCCTACGCGCTACACACACACACACACACAGACCTACGCTCTACACACACACACACACACAGACCTACGCTCTACACACACACACACACACACACACACACACACACACACACCACATTCATATCAGCTGTCCTGCTCCAGATATCATAGTCTAGGACTCACTTGGTCTTTGGGCCAGTTTGTGTTTGTATATTCGCTCCCCCTCTTTCTATAAGGAAGGACAGACTAAATAAATCTCCACCTCTTTCTATAAAGGACAGACTATATAAATCTCCCCCTCTTTCTATAAGGAAGGACTGACATATATACACTGCTCAAAAAAATAAAGGGAACACTAAAATAACACATCCTAGATCTGAATGAATGAAATCATCTTATTAAATACTTTTTTCTTTACATAATTGAATGTGCTGACAACAAAATCACACAAAAATAATCAATGGAAATCTAATTTATCAACCCATGGAGGTCTGGATTTGGAGTCGCACTCAAAATTAAAGTGGAAAACCACACTACAGGCTGATCCAACTTTGATGTAATGTCCTTAAAACAAGTCAAAATGAGGCTCAGTAGTGTGTGTGGCCTCCACGTGCCTGTTTGACCTCCCTACAACGCCTGGGCATGCTCCTGATGAGGTGGCGGATGGTCTCCTGAGGGATCTCCTCCCAGACCTGGACTAAAGCATCCGCCAACTCCTGGACAGTCTGTGGTGCAACGTGGCGTTGGTGGATGGAGCGAGACATGATGTCCCAGATGTGCTCAATTGGATTCAGGTCTGGGGAACGGGCGGGCCAGTCCATAGCATCAATGCCTTCCTCTTGCAGGAACTCAGCAGACACACTCCAGCCACATGAGGTCTAGCATTGTCTTGCATTAGGAGGAACCCAGGGCCAACCGCACCAGCATATGGTCTCACAAGGGGTCTAAGGATCTCATCTCGGTACCTAATGGCAGTCAGGCTACCTCTGGCGAGCACATGGAGGGCTGTGTGGCCCCCCAAAGAAATGCCACCCCACACCATGACTGACCCACCGCCAAACCGGTCATGCTGGAGGATGTTGCAGGCAGCAGAACGTTCTCCACGGCGTCTCCAGACTCTGTCACATGTGCTCAGTGTGAACCTGCTTTCATCTGTGAAGAGCACAGGGCGCCAGTGGCGAATTTGCCAATCTTGGTGTTCTCTGGCAAATGCCAAACGTCCTGCACGGTGTTGGGCTGTAAGCACAACCCCCACCTGTGGACGTCGGGCCCTCATACCACCCTCATGGAGTCCGTTTCTGACCGTTTGAGCAGACACATGCACATTTGTGGCCTGCTGGAGGTCATTTTGCAGGGCTCTGGCAGGGCTTCTCCTGCTCCTCCTTGCACAAAGGCGGAGGTAGCGGTCCTGCTGCTGGGTTGTTGCCCTCCTATGGCCTCCTCCACGTCTCCTGATGTACTGGCCTGTTTCCTGGTAGCGCCTCCATGCTCTGGACACTACGCTGACAGACACAGCAAACCTTCTTGCCTCAGCTCGCATTGATG
The DNA here is from genome assembly GCF_901001165.1 of Salmo trutta. NCBI lineage: Eukaryota > Metazoa > Chordata > Actinopteri > Salmoniformes > Salmonidae > Salmo > Salmo trutta. The sequence continues at coordinate 75,840,713 of NC_042970.1, read as the reverse complement.
TGCCATCCTGGATGAGCTGCACTACCTGAGCCACTTGTGTGGGTTGTAGATTCCGTCTCATACTACCACTAGAGTGAAAGCACCGCCAGCATTCAAAAGTGACCAAAACATCAGCCAGGAAGCATAGGAACTGAGAAGTGGTCTGTGGTCACCACCTGCAGAACCACTCCTTTATTGGGGGTGTCTTGCTAATTGCCTATAATTTCCACCTGTTGTCTATTCCATTTGCACAACAGCATGTGAAATGTATTGTCAATCAGTGTTGCTTCCTAAGTGGACAGTTTGATTTCACAGAAGTGTGATTGACTTGGAGTTACATTGTGTTGTTTAAGTGTTCCCTTTATTTTTTTGAGCAGTATATATATATATATATATATATATATATATATATATATATATATATATCCCCCTCCTTCTATAAGGCCAGACTATATAAATATCCCCCCTTTCTATAAGGAAGGACAGACTATATCACTACCACTCCACCATCTCTCACACCTTCTTTCGTGTGGAAGTGTGTGTAACATCTATGTTTAGAAACACACAAGCCTCATCTCTCTATGAGGAAGGACAGTTCCATATCTCTAACCCACCTCCCCATCTTTCATTCCCTTCTCTCTCATGGGCAATTCCCCTTTGACTCAGTTTTTTCACTTTAAAAATGTATGCCAAACAAAAAACCTTTCAAAGTTTAACCAACCATACAACTCCATGCACAAGTACTACATTTAACAATTTACACAGAACATTTTACAAAAAACTAATTTAGTGGAAGAACTGTGCAGATGTAAACTTTGGTAACGGAATCACGGTAAAATCTCCCTCAGGTGTTTATGCGACCACGTTTTCCAAAAACTCTTAAATACCTGCTCAGAATTAACATTCAAAGATGTCTGCAGAAAGAATGGGGTCAGCTATGACATCACACCTTGAGTTGGTTATTGAACTACAGTAAGTGAATTTACACACGGTAACGCATTTACGGTAACGGAATTACATCATGGGTCCCCTATACTACACAGAAACTGCATAATTATGGATGTCATTCTCATGTTTCACAAGTTTAGACATCACACCGCAGCAGACCAAAGCAGTGTAGAGTTCACTACAATACAGTAGAGTTCAGTAGAGATCAGTTCAGTAGAGCTCAGTACAGTAGAGTAGAGTTCAGTACAGTAGAGTACAGTTCAGTAGAGTACAGTTCAGTAGAGTAGAGTACAGTAGAGTTCAGTACAGTTCAGTACAGTACAATACAATACTTTTCTTTACTGTACTCCACTATTATTTTGTATTGGACTGTACTATCCAAACATAATTCTTTAATAGATTCAGATTTGGTCCAGTCCGGTCCGTCTGTGGACGTTGAAATCAAGGCCAGGCTGGACTGACCAAATTTCAACTACTCTTCAACGTCCATGGACATCCGGTGTCGGTCGGTGCTCAGTGGATGAGGATGCTGGTTACAGTAAATGGAAAGAGAAGAGGCTCATGGGTAAGAGCTAGGAGAGGTGACATTAACTGGAGAGAGAGAGGAAGAGAGAGAGGGGGAGGGGTTTTCCAGACTCAGACTGTTTTAACACTCTTGGTTTGACAACCAGACAACAGAAAGACAAAGAAACAGTTATGAGCTTAACATAACAGTATGTCAGTGGAAGGGAGGACAGTAGCAGGAGACACTATGAGCTGAACATAACAGTATGTCAGTGGAAGAGAGGACAGTAACAGGAGACACTATGAGCTGAACATAACAGTATGTCAGTGGAAGAGAGGACAGTAACAGGAGACACTATGAGCTGAACATAACAGTATGTCAGTGGAAGGGAGAACAGTGGTTTGTGACTATTATAATTTCCCATTGTAGCCAATTCAGTTGCAGCAATTCCGTTACATATTTGGTAACGGAATTATGAGTTTTAATCACATAACAATTCCAAAACAAAACTGATATCAGTAAAAACACTAACTAAAGTGGTAGGTCTACCTTTACTTGTTACTTCTGTGAACTTTCATCATCCTCCCTCCTTATGAGGAAGAAATTTGAAAATATCTTAAAGATACAGTGCCTTCGGAAGGTATTCAGACCCCTTGACTTTTTCCAAATTTTTGTTAGGTTACAGCCTTATTCTAAAATGTATTAAATAGTTTTCCCCCCTCAATCTATAAACACCCCATAATGACAAAGCAAAAACTGTTTTTTAGTTATGTTTGCTCATTTATTAAAAATAAACTGGAATAATACATTTACATAAGTATTCAGACCCTTTACTCAGTACTTTGTTGAAGCACCTTTGGCAGTAATTACAGCCTCGGGTCTTCTTGGGTATGACGCTACAAGCTTGGCACACCTGTTTTTGGGGAGTTTCTCCCATTCTTCTCTGCAGATCCTCTCAAGCTCTGTCAGGTTGGATGGGGAGCGTCACTGCACAGATATTTTCAGAGATGTTCGATCGGGTTCAAGTCCGGGCTCTTGCTGGGCCACTCAAGGACATTCAGAGACTTGTCCCGAAGCCACTCCTGTGTTGTCTTGGCTGTGTGCTTAGGCTCATTGTCCTGTAGGAAGGTGAACCTTCGCCCCAGTCTGAGGTTCTGAGTGCTCTGGAGCAGATTTCTATTAAGGATCTCTCTGTACTTTGCTCAGTTCATCTTTGCCTCGATCCTGACTAGTCTCCCAGTCCCTGAAAATCATCCCCACAGCATGATGCTTCCACCACCATGCTTCACCGTAAGGCTGGTGCCAGGTTTCCTCCAGACATGATGTTTGGCATTCGGGCCAAAGAGTTCAATCTTGGTTTCTTGAGACGCAAGAATGTTGTTTCTCATGGTCTGAGTCCTTTAGGTGCCTTTTAGCAAACTCATAGCAGGCTGACATGTGCCTTTTACTGAGGAGAGGCTTCCGCCTGGCCACTCTACCATAAAGTCCTGATCCCCTGATCCCCTGATTGCCCAAGGCCCTTCTCCCCCCCGCCGGGCGGCCAGCTCTATGAAGAATCTCGGTGGTTCCAAACTTCTTCCATTTAAGAATGATGGAGGCCACTGTGTTCTTGGGGACCTTCAATGCTGCATTAATTGTTTGGTACCCTTCCCCAAATCTGTGCCTCGACACAATCTTGTCTCAGAGCTCTACAGAGAATTCCTTTGACATGCACTGTCAACTGTGGGACCTTATATAGACAGGTGTGTGCCTTTCCGACTCATTTCCAATCAATTGAATTTACCACAGGTGGACTCCAATCAAGTTGTAGAAACATCAAGGATGATCAATGGAAACAGGATGCACCTGAGCTCAATTTCGAGTCTCATAGCAACAGGTCTGAATACTTATGTAAATAAGGTATTTATGTTTTTAATACATTTGCTAACCTTTAAAATAAAATAAAAAACTGTTTTCACTTTGTCATTATGGGGTATTGTGTGTAGATTCCTGAGGAAATTGTTTTATTTAGTCCATTTAAAAATAAGGCTGTAACATAACAAAATGTGAAGAAAGTCAAGGGGTCTGAATACTTTCCAAAGGCGCTGTATGTAGGTTTTTTGGTAACGGGATTACAAGGCACAAGGCAATATTCTTAAATGTACAGAGGGCAAAGAATTTCTCCTAAATGAAATATACATGTTGATATGGGATGGCAGTGGTCTTTACATTAACATTACTGTGTTTTGATGCATTTCTGATACCTTGAAGACTTTTTCAGGTAGATTTTTTCTAAAGACCCCTTTTCCATCTGTTTATCCTGAAATCAAAGCCTTGAATTATGCAACATTTCTAAGATGGAAAATGGTTAAAAGATGTATATATGCCTTCATTTCCCAAAAATATGGACTCTTAGCTTTAATTTTACACCCAATTTGATATGCTTCCTGCCATCCAGGACCTATATACTCAGCGGTGTCAGAGGAAGGCCCAAGAATGTGTCAAAGACTCCAGTCACCAAAGTCACAGACTGTTCTCTCTGTTACCGCATGGCAAGTGGTACCGGAGCGCCAAGTCTAGGTCCAAAAGGCTCCTTAACAGCTTCTACCCCCAAGACATAAGACTGCTGAATAATTAATCAGATGGCCACCCAGACTATTTACATTAACACCCTGCTTATTATTTATGCATAATCCAGGCTGTTTCAAATCCAGCGGTGATTGGGAGTCCCATAGGGCAGCGCACAATTGGCCCAGCGTCGTCCAGGTTTGGCCGTCATTGTAAATAACAATTTGTTCTTAACCGACTTGCCTAGATAAATAAAGATTACATTTTTTTTTATTGTCACTTTACCCCTACCTACATGTATAAATTACCTTGACTAACCTGTACCCAACACACATTGGCTCGGTACCGGTACCCTCTGTATATAGCCTCATTATTGTTATTTTATTGTATTAATTGTTTTTTTTTTTTTTAAATGTAGTAAATATTTTCTTAACTCCATTTCTTGAACTGCATTGTTGGTTAAGGGCTAAGGGCTTGTAGTAAGCATTTCACAGTAAGGTCTACACCTGTTGTACTCAGCACGTGACAAATAACATTCGATGTGATCCTATGAACTTGACGTTGGTGCTCATTGGTCCATTTACATGGAAGTGCCCTCATCTAGCATACTCTCATCTTACATTCTTTCCCTCGTTCTCTCTGTGTGTGTAAGCGTTATGTTTATAAAGAGAAAAAGATACTGATGGTTTCACTCAGGTCCTCCAGGTCCCAGTCTATGGCTCTGAGACAGTTCCTCAGTTCATTGGTGCTCCAGTCCAGCTCATCTTTGCTCACCTGCACAACAAACAAAAAAACATTTAGGCATGTCAAACATGAGACCGAACACAGTGAAAAGTCAATGCTCACCTGTACATTATAGAGTACAGTTACAGATAACAGTAAGAGTACATATCAGGTAGCTAGGGACTGAACAGGCTACACTAGTAAATCAGAGATTGATGATGACAAGCTGTTATACATGCTGTGGCTGCACACATTCCAAGCTGTTGTTTTACATGATGTGGCTGCACACATTCCAAGCTGTTGTTTTACATGATGTGGCTGCACACATTCCAAGCTGTTGTTATACATGCTGTGGCTGCACACATTCCAAGCTGTTGTTATACATGCTGTGGCTGCACACATTCCAAGCTGTTGTTATACATGCTGTGGCTGCACACATTCCAAGCTATTGTTATACATGCTGTGGCTGCACACATTCCAAGCTGTTGTTATACATGCTGTGGCTGCACACATTCCAGTAGAAATGCAGTTAAGAGGCGTGTGTGTCCAGTGTGTGTGTGTGCGTACCTGAGTGCCCTCCTCCAGAAGCTCCTCCCAGCGTTCATAAAGGCTCCTGGCACGAGACAACGCCTTCTGGACCTCCCTGAGACAACACACAACGGTTAGATCAGGCTGTATCACAAACGGCCGTCATTGGGAGTCCCATAGGGTGGCGCACAAATGGCCCAGCGTCGTCCTGGTTTGGCCGGTGTGGGCCATCATTGTAAATAAGAATGTGTTCTTAACTGACTTGCCTAGTTAAATAAAGGTTAAATAAATACATATAAAAAGATCAGGGCTCTCCAACCCTTTTCCTGGAGAACTACCCATGTGTACGTTTTCACTCCAATCCCAGGTGTAACTAACCTGATTCATTTTATAAACCAGCTAATTATTAGAATGAGGTGTGCTAGATTAGGCTAATTATTAGAATGAGGTGTGCTAGATTAGGCTAATTATTAGAATGAGGTGTGCTAGATTAGGCTATTTATTAGAATGAGGTGTGCTAGATTAGGCTAATTATTAGAATGAGGTGTGCTAGATTAGGCTAATTATTAGAATGAGGTGTGCTAGATTAGGCTATTTATTAGAATGAGGTGTGCTAGATTAGGCTATTTATTAGAATGAGGTGTGCTAGATTAGGCTAATTATTAGAATGAGGTGTGCTAGATTAGGCTAATTATTAGAATGAGGTGTGCTAGATTAGGCTAATTATTAGAATGAGGTGTGCTAGATTAGGCTAATTATTAGAATGAGGTGTGCTAGATTAGGCTTGGAATGATCATTTACAGGATGGTAGCTCTACAGGAACAGAGTTGGAGAGCCCTGGGTTAGATACACATCATAAAAATACACATCACACACTTTTAACAAGACCTTTCTGCATTTCCCTGACACACACTTTAAACAAGTCCTTGTTAAAGAGACAGTGAAAAATGCTATGTTATATTTAACGACGTTAGCTACAACAATGTAGCAACCTCTCCCTGTCCGAGTCTTTTATACCAACATGTTTTAAGCAGACCACCATAGTCCCTGTGCCCAAGAACACTAAGGTAACCTGCCTAAATGACTACCGACCCGTAGCACTCACGTCTGTAGCCATGAAGTGCTTTGAAAGGCTGGTCATGGCTCACATCAACACCATTATCCCAGAAACGCTAGACCCACTCCAATTTGCATACCACCCAAACAGATCCACAGATGATGCAATTTCTATTGCACTCCACACTGCCCTTTCCCACCTGGACAAAAGGAACATTATGTGAGAGTGCTATTCATTGACTACAGCTCAGCGTTCAACACCATAGTGCCCTCAAATCTCATCACTAAGCTAAGGAACCTGGGACTAAACACCTCCCTCTGCAACTGGATCCTGGACTTCCTGACCGGCAGCCCCCAGGTGGTAAGGGTAGGTAACAACAAATCCGCCACGCTGATCCTCAACACAGGGGCATCTCAGGGGTGCGTGCTCAGTCCCCTCCTGTACTCCCTGTTCACTCATGACTGCACGGCCAGGCACGACTCCGACACCATCATTAAGTTTGCCGATGACACAACAGTGGTAGGCCTGATCACCGACAACGACGAGACAGCCTATAGGGAGGAGGTCAGAGACCTGGCCGTGTGGTGCAAGGACAACAACCTCTCCCTCAACGTGATCAAGACAAAGGAGATGATTGTGGACTACAGAAAAAAGAGGACCGAGCACGCCCCCATTCTCATCGACGAGGCTGTAGTGGAGCAGGTTGAGAGCTTCAAGTTCCTTGGTGTCCACATCACCAACAAACTAGAATGGTCCAAGCACACCAAGACGAGGGCACGACAAAACCTATTCCCCCTCAGGAGACTGAAAAGACTTGGCATGCGTCCTCAGATCATCAAAAGGTTCTACAGCTGTACCATCGGGAGCATCCTGCATGGTTGCATCACTGCCTGGTATAGCAACTGCTCGGCCTCCGACCGCAAGGCGCTACAGAGGGTAGAGGTCGACCGATTAATTAGGGCCGATTTCAAGTTTTCATAACAATCGGTAATCGGTATTTTAGGCCACCGATTTGCCGAATTCTTCTATTTTTTTTTTTTCATATTTTTTTAAATAATATTATGTTACCTAGGCAAGTCAGTTAAGAACACGTTTTTATTTTCAATGACGGCCTAGGAACGGTGGGTTAACTGCCTTGTTCAGGGGCAGAACGACAGATTTTTACCTTGTCAGCTTGGGGATTCAATCTTGCAACCTTACGGTTAACTAGCCCAACGCTCTAACCACCTGCTTTACATTGCACTCCACGAGGAGCCTGCCTGATACGCGAATGCAGTAAGAAGCCAAGGTAAGTTGCTAGCTAGCATTAAACTTATCTTATAAAAAACAATCAATCATAATTATTAGTTAACTACACATGGTTGATGATATTACTAGTTTATCTAGCCTGTCCTGCGTTGCATATAATCGAGGCGGTGCGCATTCGCGAAAAAGGACTGTCATTGCTCCAACGTGTAACTAACCATAAACGTCAATGTCTTTCTTAAAATCAATACACAAGTATATATTTTTAAACCTGCATATTTAGTTAATATTGCCTGCTAACATGAATTTCTTTTAACTAGGGAAAATGTGTCACCTCTGCAACAGAGTCAGGGTATAAGCAGCAGTTTGGGCCGCCTGGCTCGTTGCGTACTTCCTAACAAAGACAGCCAACTTCGCCAAACGGGGGATGATTTAACAAAAGCGCAATTGCGAAAAAAGCACAATAGTTGCACGACTGTACCTAAGCATAAACATCAATGCCTTTCTTAAATTCAATACACAGAAGTATATAGTTTTAAACCTGCATATTTAGCTAAAAGAAATCCAGGTTAGCAAGCAATATTAACCAGGTGAAATTATGTCAGTTCTCTTGCGTTCATTGCACGCAGAGTGAGGTTATATGCAACAGTTTGGGCCGCCTGGCTCGTTGCGAACTAATTTGCCAGAATTTTACGTAATTATGACATAACATTGACGGTTGTGCAATGTAACAGGAATATTTAGACTTAGGGATGCCACCCGTTAGATAGAATACGGAACGGTTCCGTATTTCACTGAAAAAATAAACGTTTTGTTTGAAATGATAGTTTCCGGATTCGACCATATTAATGACCTAAGGCTCGTATTTCTGTGTGTTTGTTATATTATAATTAAGTCTATGATTTGATAGAGCAGTCTGACTGAGCGGTGTTAGGCAGCAGCAGGCTCGTCAGCTTTCATTCAAACAGCACTTTTGTGCGTTTTGCCAGCAGCCCTTCGCAATTCTTCAAGCATTGCGCTGTTTATGACTTCAAGCCTATCAACTCCCAAGATTAGGCTGGTGTAACCGATGTGAAATGGCTAGCTAGTTAGCCGGGTGAGCGCTAATAGCGTTTCAAACGTCACTCGCTCTGAGACTTGGAGTAGTTGTTCCCCTTGCTCTGCATGGGTAACGCTGCTTCGAGGGTGGCTGTTGTCGATGTGTTCCTGGTTTGAGCCCAGGTAGGAGCGAGGACAGGGACGGAAACTATACTGTTACACTGGCAATACTAAAGTGCCTATAAGAACATCCAATAGTCAAAGGTATATGAAATACAAATCGTAGAGAGAGAAATAGTCCTATAATTCCTATAATAACGACAACTTCTTACCTGGGAATATTGAAGACTCATGTTAAAAGGAACCACCAGCTTTCATACGTTCTCATGTTCTGAGCAAGGAACTTAAACGTTAACTTTTTTACATGGCACTTTTACTTTCTTCTCCAACACTGTATTTTTGCATTATTTAAACCAAATTGAACATGTTTCATTATTTATTTGAGGCTAAATTTATAGTATTTATGTATTATATTAAGTTAAAATAAGTGTTCATTCAGTATTGTTGTAATAGTCATTATTACAAATAAATTAATTGTAAAAAAATGGGGGGAATAATTGCCCGATTAATCGGTATCGGCTTTTTTGGTCCTCCAATAAATCGGTATTGGCGTTGAAAAAAATCATAATCGGTCGACCTCTAACAGAGGGTAGTGCGTATGGCCCAGTACATCACTGGGGCCAAGCTTCCTGCCATCCAGGACCTCTATACCAGGCGGTGTCAGAGGAAGACCCTAAAAATTGGCAAAGACTCCAGCCACCCTAGTCATAGACTGTTCTCTCTGCTACCACACAGCAAGCGGTACCAGAGCGCCAAGTCTCGGTCCAAGAGGCTTCTAAACAGCTTCTACCCCCAAGCCATAAGACTCCTGAACATCTAACCAAATGGATACCCAGACTATTTGCACCCCCCTCTCCCTTTTACAGCTCTGCTACTCTGTTATCATCTACGCATAGTCACTTTAAAAACTTTACCTACATGTACATATTACCTCAACTAACCAGTGCCCTCGCACATTGTACCAGTAACCCCCTGTGTATAGTCTCGTTGTTATTTTACTGCTGTTCTTTAATTACTTTTTACTTTTATTTCTTACTGGTATTTTTTTTTAAACGGCATTGTTGGTTTGGGGCTCATAAGTAAGCATTTCACTGTAAGGTCTACTACACCTGTTGTATTCGGCGCATGTGACTAATACAATTTGATTCAATGTATCTATTCACTGATCCCAAGTTTAGCTTTGTGGTTGATGATACAAATGTCGCAAGCTGGCGAAGCTGCATGCTCTCTACTCCTGACACAACAATCTCTCTCTCTCTCACTCACACACACACACACACACACACACACACACACACACACACACACACCATCAAAGCTTCTTACACGGCATGTAACGTTAGCCTACATTTCTAGGTAACGCGGAAAAGTAACGCCCTAACTTGACCCAAACAAATCTGTGTGGACACTCCGCACATCCCTGTCAATTTCACAACACTCCGTCAACTGCCCCGTTGCAATAGACCCAAACTGGCAACCCAGCTTTGACACCCCAACGCGAAGTCGCTACCTTAATGTCAACATCAACCTGCACGTTGATTGAGAATCTAGCCTGTAGCATTAGCTAACAAATTAGCTTGCCACAGACGGGGTGATAACTTCTAAACGCCACGTTATCAAAAGAAACTACCCCAAACGTCATATACATCCAACTTGTCCTGTAAGTAAACGGCAGAGAAGTTGGTTGACAGTTTATTTAGAAACCCTTCCTTACCCCTTGACTACGAAGAACGGATCTTCCAGCGACATATTGGATACCTCAACGCCAGACCTGACGCATGCGCGCTGGGACCCCGAAGCACGATGCACCGAGCTCCTCTACGTAGATCCGCTGTCATGTGGCCATGGACTGTACTGTGTCAAAGCTAGACAGTCAGGATTGTCCATTTCTGCTTTTGTAATGATATAACAGAGATGTAAATGCATATTATATATTCATTCAGAATAGAATAGAACAGCATGACTTATTGGTTAAGTGCTCCTAAATCCAGGCATCCCCTGAATAAGGGATGCATGCCCTTTACAGTTGCATGTATACACCTGCTCCAAAAAGTGTAGTGCAGTACTGTGGTATTTATACCTATTGAACAACACAGAAATATTAGCTTGTCATTCATGCATGCCCTGCTCTATGCTAGTCCACCTCATCATATAGAATTAACAATTGCTTTATGAGGAAACACATTCTTTCAGGAATAGTGGTATCCTAACAATAACATACTTTTATTTCATTTAAAGGCCCAGTGCAGTCAAAAACGTGATTTACTGTGTTTTATATTTTCACAATATGTGGTTGTAATAATACTGTAAAAATTGTGATAATGCCCTTTTAGAGTAAGAGCTGTTTGAAAAGACTGCCTGAAATGTCAGCATGTTTTGGTGGGATGGAGTTATGGCCTAGCTGGTGACATCACCATGTGGTAAATGAGTTAATAGACCAATAACAAAGAGAGTTCCCCCTTCCCCACTCAGACCACTCCCAGACAGTCCTAGCAAAATTCTTGCTTGAGAAATTGATATTTGCCCAAGAAGCTATTTTTGTTTGTTTTTGACCATTGTAATTGAAAATATTCACAGTAAGGTACTGAATCGTTACCCAGAGATGATTTGATATTGAGATAAAAACAGCTGCATTGGACCTTTAAGTTTATTGAAATTAAAGTAAACTGTATTGCTGACAGGAGGGACATTGTGTAAGAATTGGCCAATGACAGACTTGTCTATGAAAGAGCCAAGTTCTCTGACTGAGCCAAAATGTGTTGAGTCCAACACCTCTTCCCCCACATAAAATCGTTCCAACTCTCTCTCTCTCTCTCTCTCTCAATTTAATTGAAAGGGCTTTATTGGCATAGGAAACATATGTTGACATTGCCAAAGCAAGTGAAATAGATAAAACAAAATAGAAATAAACAATCAGAATGAACAGTAAATATTACACTCACAAAAGTCTCAAAGGAATATGGCTATGTGCAGTGTTGTAATGATGTACAAATAGAGTACAAAAGGAAAAATAAATAAACATCAATATGGGTTGTATTTACAATAGTGTTTGTTCTTCACTGGTTGCCCTTTTGTTGTGGCAACAGGTCACAAGTATTGCTGCTGTGATGGCACACTGTGGTATTTCACCTAATAGCTGTGGGAGTTTATCAAAATTGGATTTGTTTTTTCAAATTCTTTGTGGGTCTGTGTAATCTGAGGAAAATATGTTACTCTAATATGGTCATACATTTGGCATATGGTCATACATATGATCATACATCTCTCTCTCTCTCTCTACCTATCCCTCCCTTTCCTCGGAGTCTGTCTCTCATACCCTCTGTTCTGTCTCCTCCCCTTCCCCTTTGCCCTCTGTTCTGACTCCTCCCCTTCCCCTTTGCCCTGTCCATTATGTTTTCTCTTCCTTTCCCACACCCTGTTCCCTCCCTTCCTTTCTGTCTCTGTCTCTGTCCTGTTTACTCCTTTTCTCCCCCCTCCTCCCCTTTCCTCCCCTTTTACACTGTGAAAATTCACAGATCTCAAACGTCACACACACGCACACACATTGCACGTCAAACATACATCACTCACTCAGTGGATGGAATGCACTAAGGCCGGAAAACAATAAATGTCTTTGTCTCAAATTGCGCCCTATTCCCTATATAGTACACTACTTTTGATCGGGACCTATAGTAGTGCACTATAGGGAATAGGGTGCCATTCACAACGCACACATAGCAGACTATTTTTACAGTGGGATGGAAATCTTGACACAGTTAAATGGTTATTCCGACAAATGTTTATTCTTGGTCTTCTGGACTGGCACCTTGCTGGATCCAAGTCCACTAGACACACACACACACACACACACACACACACACACACACACACACACACACACACACACACACACACACACACACACACACACACACACACACACACACACACACTTCTGGGCTGGCACCTTGCTGGATCCCAGTCCAATGGAGAAATGATCACTTGACATGAACACTGACTGACTCACTGGATGATCAAGAGGTTTTGTTTTGGGGAATGACAAGTTAGAACAAGTCTTTAGTGGAACAGACTATGTCTATAATGTATTATTACACATCTACAGGCCTACCTACAATCAGAGGTGGGGAAACCCGAACCAGGTCTGGGAGCGAAACCATTCTAACATGTGAAATGAGCTTTTTCAGGTGCATTCAAGGATTTTACTAGGCTACATTGGTGGGTTCCCAGAGTTACTTTTTTCCATTTCCACCTCTGAGTATAATAGAATCTGTGTGCCATAGAGATGTGTAATTCTATTAAGTGTACAGTGAGTCGTATCACTGTTCAGAAGGGCATGAGACTATCCCACACAGCCCACATTAGTACTTCAATCCAATTAGAAGAATGAAAGCAATAGGAGAACAAAGGAAGTCACACAGACAGTGAACAGTTAGAGAACAAATAATAGATTGGAGTTTACTGAGTCACAGATTTCCCCCGAGTTCTATTTATAGACGTTGTGACCTCTTATCGCAGCTCTAGAAACTAGACTGACAGCTGCTGTTTAACCTCAATCGTGCCTCTTCCTATTAAACCAAGTACATCTGCAAGCAACCAGCCCCGACGCGCAAGGTACTGGCGCTGTGCTGTTGTACCGGTGACAATTCCATATTTGGAAGCTGTGGCGATGACGATCGGCTGCGATGCTACCGCTGTGCGTTGATAAACGCTGGGTCTAGATGGGGGAAGTGCCGCTGTGCGCTGCGGTTACGTGGCTGCGCGTTCACGTCATGGCTTTTCCACTGCGCGCCCCTGGGGAACTCACAGCCAGGGCGGATGGGCCATATATGGATGTTTGAGGGTGACGTTGGATAGAAAAAATATAGAGAGGGAGAGAAAAAAAGAAAAAATGAAACCCCCTGGAAACACGGAGACAGCTACATATTTTACCACCCACAGACTTCTGAGAATTGCTAATTATAGTGTAACTGAACCTTGATACATATTGCAGGGTTTGATAGAAAACAACACCACAATAGTCCTCTAAACGGGAACAGAGCAATATGTTTGGACTATTAGGGACATTTCATGTTGTTGTTTTCTACTGTAGGATCACTATCTGTTTTTATGTTGCTGCACTGACAACAATTAATGAAGTCTATTCAATTCTATTTTATGTCAGCTTCATATAAATTGACTACAATAAAATCGTATTCTATATGAATAGACAGGTTATGTTATTTACTTTGATTTTTGAGTTGCTTGAAGTCTCACGCAGCATATTGGTGATGACATAGGCTACCTGTGTTTCCAACAACACAGGTAGTCTAGTATATTATTATTACAATGAATTTACTAGAATAACATCTTGTTATTTTTATTGAGTTTCTTGAAATCCCAAACAGCATATTGATCTCTGCGTTTCCAACAACACAGGTAAAACATCGAATCAAATGTTATTTGTCACACACGCCGAAAACAACAGGTGTAGACTATACCGGGAAACGCTTACTATAACCGGTTGCTACAATAGGAGGTAGCCTAGGTTACATACATGTAATGCTGTAAGGTAGACAGCCATATGGTATCTACTGCAGGAAACTGAGCTTGAGCAGGAAGGTCTGGGCAGGGCGTGTTTATCCTGTCACCAAGGAGGAATGAAGCAGCTCGAGCCTCATGACGTCAGAGTGGAAATATAACACCGCCCTGTTACTCTGGACTTCTCATTATCTTGTTGTGCACCAGCTGGTGACAGTTGTAAACCAAGGAAGAACTCAACACACAAGTACAGATTCATTTATAGATAGAATACTATTGTATGAATAGTATCGACTAGTATTCTAAAGCTTGACGCTCTAAGTTATTGTTCCAAGGGTTAACCGAACAGTGCGTAATTGACGGTTATCTACCAAGAAGAGGAACTATGGACGTGAGCGCTGAAGCCAAACGGATCATGGCAGTGTCCATTAGTAAACTGTACGCCTCCCGAGCACAGCGAGGAGGTATGAGGCTACACCGGAGCCTGCTGCTCTCCGTGGTCATGCGCTCCGCCCGGGACCTGTACCACTCCGCCTGCCTGGCCAAGGAGAGAGAGGAGCTGGGAACCGCACACCTGGTCCCGGTCACACCAGAGGAGAATGCGATGGATACTACTGCCAGCGGGGAACAAGTCGAGGTGGAGATGTCACAGGTCGAGCCAGAGCCTGAGTCGCCGCTGATCCCAACTATCCAGGAGCCCATGTCTAGTGACTCTGAGGCCGCTCAGGGCGCATGCAAGACCAGGACATTTATTGGGAAGGAGACGGTAGAGGACAAAGAGAACCGGAGCCCTGTGAGCCCAGACAGGCATTCCAGGAAACGCCGGGGGAAGGCGTCCGTCGCGCCCGATTTCCTCCCCAGCAAGAGGGCGAGACTTTCACTGGAGCTGGGGGAGGAGAGGGTGCCTAGAACCGGCCGAAGGACCTGCTGCCGCGCCGGGGACGCTTTCACCACCCTGTCCCTAAACTCAAACCGGGCCATTGCAGCATTCTGAACTGTAAGAACGGCTCTGAATGGAGCTTTGTTGTTGGTAGGCTATGATCTAACTGATCTTAACCTCCGGTAACCGGTGGAGAGGCCGGTTTAAATCCAGGTTTAAAGGACGGGACGGGTCAGGAGGAAGTTGACCTACATTGGCGAGCCCGCGGGACAATGGGATTATCGGGGCCAGGGTGCGATGTCTCCGGCCTCACGGCGACCAGGTTAGGCTACACCCTAGAACTGGGTCTCAGCCGTGGCTCGACGAGAACAAGAGAAAGAAGAAACAGAGAGAGAACAAGAGAAAGAAGAAACAAACTAGAACGAGACCAGACTCGAGCAGATCAGTGACTGTGTTTGGAAAGTTTGAGGAAGTGGTGAAACTCAGACAGAAAAAGTGTTTCAGTGGAAAAGTTCCAGGGCAGTTAGTTCCTGACGCATAGCTCGTGGAGGGATGACTCATACAGCACGAAACTGATAACAGATGTTTAAAGTTGACGTGTCAACAGTCAACACACCGGGAAATAACCCACTCTGCTGGGGAAGGAACACATTCACCCACTGGACTTTGATCAATGACTATGAATGGGATTGTGCCAGAGACTGTACTGAAATGGTGCTCAACATGCAGTGTCACATTGTCAAATGGCATATGTAACATATAAACAATGTTTAGTAGTGACACCAGTCTCCCCTGTTCAATATACTGCACTGACAATGCAAATGTGATAACTACAGAGCAGTAGCCTACATGAACTGTTGTATGAACTGTGAAATAAGCTATTTTTATATATATATATATATATATATATTTTTTTTTTTTACTATGACCTCAAATCTTTATCAGAGTTGTAATAAACATTCTAAAAATGTATTTAGTTGTTGATCTGGTTTTCTATTTCTCTCTCGTCTAATAGTATTGAAAAGCTTGCACACAGACAGGTCTCATTTATCTAGGGCAAATAGAGTTAGCTGATAGATAACACAGAACCACACAGATATTTCCCAATGTGTGGTCCAGGTCCGCATTAGGCAGTACTCCTCAGGCTCAAATGATTATAATAAGAGTAGGTAGAGCAGCTACCACACACACACACACACACACACCAATATCCGGTGGATTGTGACATAATTCTGATTCACTTCCTCTCATAACCTTAATTGACAGTTCCATGAGGTTTAATGGGAGTTATGTAATACATAAATAGCTGGAGCCGTTCATTTGGTCTGCTCAAGGGCTCTAAATTGTGCAACAGCCCTGAATCATCATTCATCAAGACCAACTAACTTGCAGTGCATTGACAAAATGCACTCTTTAGAGCCTATGTCCTATTTATCTCTATCGATCAGTAGGCCTTACTACCATGACGGATGGGTTGAAATCCTTATACAATATGTAAGCCTACTATAGCCACATCAGCATGTGTTGGACTATATAGGGAATATGGTGTCATTTCAGATGTACACTATGATGTGAAGTACAGTCGTAATACTACGGAGAGGCATGGACAGTGACGTGTTTTATCTCCCAGCCAGCCGACGGCTATATTAAGATCTGCAGTGACGCGTGGTCTCATCTCTGGGGTGAGGGAGGGGATGATGTACGCATCAGGATGTGATGTGCATCATTATTACACCGCCCACCCTGCCCTTCTTTTCATGGATAATGTAAAAGGATTATGCATGCTGTGATATACACTGAGTGTACAAAACATTAAGAACACCTGCTCTTTCCATGACAGACTGACCAGGTGAATCCAGGTGAAAGCTACGATCCCTTATTGATGTCACCTGTTAAATCCACTTCAATCAGTGTAGATGAAGGGGAGGAGACAGGTAAAAAAAAAATGTTTAAGCCTTGAGACAATTGAGACATGGATTGTGTATGTGTGACATTCAGAGGATGAACAAGCAAGACAAGAGATTGAAGTGCCTTTGAACAGGGTATGGTAGTAGGTGCCAGGCTTGAGTGTGTCAAGAACTGCAACACAGCTTGGTTTTTCACACTGAACCTTTTATTAATTTAGCAGATGCTCTTATCCAGAGTGACTTTCAGGAGCAGTTAGGGTTAGGTGCCTTGCTCAAGGGCACAGACAGATTTGTAACCTATTCGTCTTGGGGATTCAAACCAGTGACCTTTCGGTTACTGGCCCAACGCTCTAAACGCTAGGCTACCTGCCGCTCAACAGTTTCCCGAGTGTTTCAAGAATGGCCCAGCACCCAAAGGACATCCAACCAACTTGACACAACTGTGGGAAGAATTGGAGTCAACATGGGCCAGAATCCCTGTGGAAAGCATTTGACACCTTGTAGAGTCCATGCCCTGACGAATTGAGGCTGTTCTGAGGGCAAAAGGGAGTGCAACTCAATATTAGGAAGGTGTTCTTAATGTTTTGTACACTCAGTGTATAAGGATCGTGTGTGTGTGTGCGCGCGTCATGATTACTTTACCACTCACCATTCCTCTTCTTAGCACCCTGATGACTGTCAGTGTGAGTTAATATGACTATGATATAGTAACAGTATGTGAGTTAATATGACTATGATATAGTAACAGTATGTGAGTTTATATGACTATGATATAGTAACAGTATGTGAGTTTATGTGACTATGATATAGTAACAGTATGTGAGTTTATATGACTATGATATAGTAACAGTATGTGAGTTTATATGACTATGATATAGTAACCGTGAGTGAGTTTATATGACTATGATATAGTAACAGTATGTGAGTTAATATGACTATGATATAGTAACAGTATGTGAGTTAATATGACTATGATATAGTAACAGTATGTGAGTTTATATGACTATGATATAGTAACAGTATGTGAGTTAATATGACTATGATATAGTAACAGTATGTGAGTTTATATGACTATGATATAGTAACAGTATGTGAGTTAATATGACTATGATATAGTAACAGTATGTGAGTTAATATGACTATGATATAGTAACAGTATGTGAGTTTATATGACTATGATATAGTAACAGTATGTGAGTTTATATGACTATGATATAGTAACAGTATGTGAGTTTATATGACTATGATATAGTAACAGTATGTGAGTTAATATGACTATGATATAGTAACAGTATGTGAGTTTATATGACTATGATATAGTAACAGTATGTGAGTTAATATGACTATGATATAGTAACAGTATGTGAGTTTATATGACTATGATATAGTAACAGTATGTGAGTTAATATGACTATGATATAGTAACAGTATGTGAGTTTATATGACTATGATATAGTAACAGTATGTGAGTTAATATGACTATGATATAGTAACAGTATGTGAGTTTGTGACTATGATATAGTAACAGTATGTGAGTTTATATGACTATGATATAGTAACAGTATGTGAGTTAATATGACTATGATATAGTAACAGTATGTGAGTTTATGAGACTATGATATAGTAACAGTATGTGAGTTTATATGACTATGATATAGTAACAGTATGTGAGTTAATATGACTATGATATAGTAACAGTATGTGAGTTTATGTGACTATGATATAGTAACAGTATGTGAGTTTATATGACTATGATATAGTAACAGTATGTGAGTTTATGTGACTATGATATAGTAACAGTATGTGAGTTTATATGACTATGATATAGTAACAGTATGTGAGTTTATGTGACTATGATATAGTAACAGTATGTGAGTTAATGACTAATATATAGTAACAGTATGTGAGTTTATGTGACTATGATATAGTAACAGTATGTGAGTTTATATGACTATGATATAGTAACAGTATGTGAGTTTATATGACTATGATATAGTAACAGTATGTGAGTTTATGTGACTATGATATAGTAACAGTATGTGAGTTTATATGACTATGATATAGTAACAGTATGTGAGTTTATGTGACTATGATATAGTAACAGTATGTGAGTTTATATGACTATGATATAGTAACAGTATGTGAGTTTATATGACTATGATATAGTAACAGTATGTGAGTTTATATGACTATGATATAGTAACAGTATGTGAGTTTATATGACTATGATATAGTAACAGTATGTGAGTTTATATGACTATGATATAGTAACAGTATGTGAGTTAATATAACTATGATATAGTAACAGTATGTGAGTTAATATGACTATGATATAGTAACAGTATGTGAGTTTATATGATTATGATATAGTAACAGTATGTGAGTTTATATGACTATGATATAGTAACAGTATGTGAGTTAATATGACTATGATATAGTAACAGTATGTGAGTTTATATGACTATGATATAGTAACAGTATGTGAGTTTATATGACTATGATATAGTAACAGTATGTGAGTTTATATGACTATGATATAGTAACAGTATGTGAGTTTATATGACTATGATATAGTAACAGTATGTGAGTTTATATGACTATGATATAGTAACAGTATGTGAGTTTATATGACTATGATATAGTAACAGTATGTGAGTTTATATGACTATGATATAGTAACAGTATGTGAGTTTATATGACTAAGATATAGTAACAGTATGTGAGTTTATATGACTATGATATAGTAACAGTATGTGAGTTTATATGACTATGATATAGTAACAGTATGTGAGTTTGTGTGTTTGCCGTTGCACCATGCTGACTGTGTTGTCTTCTTTGTACAGTGGTGACTGTGTGCGCACATATGTGACAGATAGAGACAGAATGTGTGTTTATGTGAGTAAGTCTATGCGTATGTATGAATCCCAACAGTTTGCACAGTGACTGACTGTGACTGTGTGTGTGTGTCTGTGTGAGTGACTGTGCAGGGTGTATGAGTTCATGTGAGTGTGTGTATATGATATGTTCTTTGTGTGGTGATTATGTGTGATGTAGCTGAGGCAGGCAGTTGGGAGGAGCAGAGCGGGAAGAGTGAGAGAAACAGGAAGTGATGCGTAGAGGCGGGGGGCGCAGTGGTGGAATGCGTAGGTGGAGTGTATTTTAAGACTCGACTGCTGCAGGGCAGAAACACTCAACACATCTGGAACTGTGGGACTGGGAGGGGGAAGGGAGATGTGTGTGTGTGTGTGTGTGTCGTTCATGCCACACTCTTAGAAAAACAGTTCCAAAAGGGTTATTCGGCTGTCCTCCATAGGGTAGCCTTTTTTGGTTCCAGGTAGAACCCTGTCTTCACATACTCACTCGCAGTCTCTCCTATCAATAAATATCTTCTCCCCCTCTGTCTGTCTCTCTCTCTCTCTCTCATTCATTCTCATATACATGCACACACACATTTAGAATCTCTACCTCTATCAATAAATCTCGCTCTCTTTCTCCATCTCATATTCAAAGTAAAAAAGGTTCTATCTAGAACCCCAAAAGGTTTCTACCTGGAACCAACCAGGATTCTTCAAAGGGTTCTCCTATGGGGACAGCCGAAGAACCCTTTTAGGTTCTAGATAACACCTTTTTTTATTTTGAATTTGAGAGGGAGAGATTTATTGATAGAGGGAGATATTCTGAATGTGTGTGTGCACGTACAGTATGAGAGAGAGAGAGAGAGAGAGGGAGGGGGAGAAGAGATCGATTTATTGACAGGAGAGATTGCGAGTATGTGAAAGAGAGAGTAAAGGACCTAGAAGATAAGAGAGAAAAATTGAGTGGACAAAGCTGTGAATATTTTATGTTCTATGACTATGTGACATCACTCATGGCTTCCCCCGCTGTGCTGTGCTGTGCTGTGTGTGTGAGTGTACACCGAGGTAATTGTCCAACGAGCGCCTACGTAGGAGGAAGGGAGGGGGTAGACTGGAAAGGGGGAGAAAAAGGACAGGAGAGCAGGAAGGACATTACAGAATGATAGAGGGAGAGGGGGAGGAAAGGAGGGACGATGTCAATAACATGTGAGGATAGAGGAAGGAGGAAGAGGGAGGGTGTTGGTGGGTGGGGGTTGTGGAGTCACACAGCAAAAAGTGGTTGGGGAAGCCTCACTGAATGGGTGTGTGTATGTGCTGCACAATGTGAGGAAGTACCATACTCTATAGGTGTGTTTGTGTGTATTTTGGACTTCCCATAAACCAAACCATTCATTTCTTGAGGAGAAGAAGGAACCAAGGAAGAAGGGAAGGAAACAGAGGATATAGGTTGAAATCGTTCAGTGTGTGTTCTATACGCAGATTAAGGAAGGATACAGAGGATAGATTGAATGCATTTTCTCTGTGTGTGTGCGTGTGCGTATGTGTGTGTGTGCTATACACAGACACATTAAGGAGTCAGAGGGCAGGTAGAATGCATTCTCTCTGGTTTTATTCAGGTTCCTTAGGAAGAGTTCTGTTCGGAGTAACAAAATGCACTGGTAGAAATAGCAGAGAGATAGAGAGAGAAAGAGATTTCATAGCCGGAATAAACGGGTAAAATCAGAAATAGAATCATGAGGCAGCTCTCAAGACTCTCAATCAAGGGATTTTTGTTTTTCTTTAAGGAAAAGTGTATTCCTTCATTCCATGTTTATCTTTTATTTATCTTTTCTTCATTTTTGTTGTTGTAATGTAATGTTTCAACATTTTGTTTAAAGTGTTAAATCGTCTACCGCCCCGCCGTCGCAGTTCCCCCTCCTTAGTGAAATAACTGGCAAGTAACAAACAAAAACATTCTTTGATTACATCACCAAAGTTCTTCTTCTTTTTAAAGATTTTCTATCTATTTTTTTTTGTCCAAGTTTTTTTGTCCAGTTTTTTGTTTTTAAAAATAGAAGAAAAAGGAACACATTGCTCTTAAAAACATCTATCTATATATATTTATACATATATATACTTTATTTTTTCTCTTTATATTATTTTTTAAATTTTATTCCTGAAGTTGACTTATTTAACCCCACGTAGTGGCATGCACATTGCACATGCAAATCTGTTATTTAAATACTTGTCTTTTTATCTTAAATTGCCATGTAGTTATGTAGTGTATTTTCTCTTCTTGCTTCCTAAAATGACTCCTGTCCTGTATGGTTCTCTACTGTGGCACTGGACTGATATGGTATGGTTTCTACTGTAGATTCACCCCACCTCACTCCTATGCTTCACCATAAGGAGGTTAACACTGAAAACGGATCTCATATCAGTGTCTATGGGACAAATTGATGGTATTGTGATATTATAATGTGATGGTTGGGAGACTTTATGGAATGAAGAGTGACAGGCCTTGAGGGTTTCCATGGTGACAGTAGAAGACGCTCCACACATATCTAGGGAATCAATCACACCCACGGTCGTCAAGAATCTTGGTGTTGTCGCTGTGTGTGTGTTGTCACGTAAAGATACACACACACACACACACACACACACACACTCACTGAAGCCTCCAAACATGCACATGCACACACGATACTCACCCGTTCTCCTGCGAAAACAATGTAATGACAACATACACATTGGCCTTTGAATGTTACGTTATGTCGACCAATGTACACTGTGTTTAAAGCACGAGTGCACCACCTTGTGTTCATGTATGGTATAACATGTACATGGACATTACTTGAGTGAGACTTCAAGCACAATTGAAGAGTGGGAGTGATGTTGTAGACACTATGTCGCTCTGGATTAGAGCATCTACTAAATGATTGAAATGTAAATGTTGAAAAATAAATTGAGCGGCGATAAAAGAGAAAATAGATGGACATGGTCTGATTGTTTCAGAAAGTTTATGGAAGATGTACACAAGAAGAGTTTACAGAGCAAATGTACAGAGAGAGAAAGAGAATGATGACAGACCCAACACAACGATCACCTATTAATTCACCCATGCCCTCCCTCCAGACCTTACTCGTCGATCACAGAGAGAGAAGGAATAGGATGGTAGGTGAGGTGAGGCAATACTGGATGGAGAGAAGAGTACAGTTGGAGAGAAAACGTTATGGAAACATTATGAAAGCGCTATTCAGTGCTGTGTGTGTTGTCTATCTACAAAGAAGATTTGGTTCCTACTGTACAGTGTAAGGCACTGAAGATAACTTACTGTAGATGAGGTGTGAACACGCACTCACGCACGCACACACGCACGCACGCACACACTCTCTCTCTCACTCACACACACACACTCTCACTCTCACTCACACACACACACACACACACACACACACACACACACACACACACACACACACACACACACACACACACACACACACACACACGTAGCAAACACACACGAACACAACACACAGACACAGAGGAATGTCTCACTGTCATGCCAGTAAACCCATCCCTGATGAGGTTGGTGACCCTCCACTCCAAAATGAGCTGGGGGATGCAGGTGGAGGTCAATGAGAAAATGGCAGCTGATGACATCATAATGAAGGCTGTATTGGCAAGCGGAAGAAGGCGGAGCTAGAAAATGATCCAAGAACGTTCCAGTGCCATTTGTGAAATAATGTGACTTGTGACACTACTTCTAACCGGGTTCTGTTCAGGAGGGTGCAAATGTTACAGAAAACATTCAGATAGAAATGCATCAAGTAGAACGGATATGCTTGTCAGTCTGACAGAAAAGGGTGTCGTGTCAGCTCTATTCATTACATTTCTATCTGTTCTTTTCCAGAACGTTTCACCTCAGCGGAACGTACCCCCTGCTGTGCCCCCCCCCACCCACCCCCACATAGACTCTCTCACCCTGACCTTTGACCTCTAACCCTTTGACCCCAACACACACGCATGCACACACCTAGTGCTGTACAAGGGGAGAGACCACACCACTGTATGGTTTGAGATACATACAGATGACTTTTGGCAGCACTACTGTACCTGCACATAATACCCCTTTAGTTTGTTAGGAGAGCCCTTATTTCTGGTTCAACACACACTAGCCTCACACACCAATCATTTACATCATTTCACAAACGCACAACAGTTGATTGATTGAGTGAATGGGGTTGGATTGGCTTTCGGAGGACGTCTGTTGTCTCAAAGAGGAGGAAAAAATGATAGAGAGAACGAGAGACAAACGGATGAGTCGATCAAGAAGTCACATCAGAAATAGAAAGGAAAGACAAAAAAGAAATGGATAGGAACGTAGGATGGATGAATGATTGAGAGTAAACTAGAAACTTCGTAAATCCTCCTTTTCACAAATCTTCTGGATTTTTTTTTTTTATAAAGAAAATAAACCCCTTAAAATGGTCATTCATTTTATAATGGTTGGAGCACACAATCCACACAACATGCTTTAATTCAACGGCAGTGTTGTGTGTCGATGTCGGCCATTTTGGATCCGCAGTTACAATTCTGGACAAGCATGTTGGTGTTGTTGAGCCGAAATGGAGTAATCAGTTTCCTGCCTGATAAGTGGACACCCACAGTGTCAAGTGCAAGTAGTTTTCAGCGGCAGATTCATGATGAATGGTAGGTGGTCTGTAATGGAGGTTAAGGGGAGAAGGGAAGACATTACAAATGCCCATGCCAGATAACAAACCATACAGTAACTCAAACCCTAGGCTTATATTTCTTCATGTGATTTTATAAATTTATATCATATTATATGATATAACTGACTAACTGCCTTAGCGTGCCTATTATATAGTGTAGATTCTATCTATCTAGCTATCTATCTCTAGAGACACCTGAGAAGTAAACAAATCATTGCCTTTTCGCCCCTGCAATAACAGTATCTCACTACACTGTGTGAAACTGGGCGAAGGAGATCCCCAAAATGGCCGCCATATCAAAAGTAGTTTCCATTCCCCTCTCTTCCTGCGCTTTACTCACTGTTCCAACCAACTAAGCAAAGCCCAGTCCCTACTGCCTTGCTCCCAACTGCTACCTGCCCACAGACAGCGACTAGGACTCTTTAAGGCGTAGTGTGGTTGATGTTGATCAACCACAGGAGGGGGCGAGGGGGATGGTGAGGGGCGAGCTGGGAAGGGTAGATGTGACTCTGAAAACAGAAGGCACTGAGGCACTGGGGCTTCTGGGTAGATAAACACCCCTCTGATGTAGGTACACCACTCTGATGTAGGTCCCCCCCCCCGCTCTCTGGACCTACCTATACGGAGGGCAGGGGTGGTATATGTAGGCCCCCCCCCCTCTCTCTCTGGACCTACCTATACGGAGGGCAGGGGTGGTATATGTAGCCCCCCCCCCCCTCTCTCTCTGGACCTACCTATACGGAGGGCAGGGGTGGTATATGTAGGCCCCCCTCTCTCTCTGGACCTACCTATACGGAGGGCAGGGGTGGTATATGTAGGCCCCCCCCCTCTCTCTCTGGACCTACCTATACGGAGGGCAGGGGTGGTATATGTAGGCCCCCCTCTCTCTCTGGACCTACCTATACGGAGGGCAGGGGTGGTATATGTAGAGCCCCCCCCCTCTCTCTCTGGACCTACCTATACGGAGGGCAGGGGTGGTATATGTAGCCCCCCCCCCCCTCTCTCTCTGGACCTACCTATACGGAGGGCAGGGGTGGTATATGTAGGCCCCCCCCCCTCTCTCTGGACCTACCTATACGGAGGGCAGGGGTGGTATATGTAGGCCCCCCCTCTCTCTCTCTCTGGACCTACCTATACGGAGGGCAGGGGTGGTATATGTAGGCCCCCCCCCTCTCTCTCTCTGGACCTACCTATACAGAGGGCAGGGGTGGTATATGTAGGCCCCCCCCTCTCTCTCTCTGGACCTACCTATACGGAGGGCAGGGGTGGTATATGTAGGCCCCCCCCCCTCTCTCTCTGGACCTACCTGTACGGAGGGCAGGGGTGGTATATGTAGCGTCCCCTCTCTCTCTCTCTCTCTGAACCTACCTATACGGAGGGCAGGGGTGGTATATGTAGGCCCCCCTCTCTCTCTGGACCTACCTATACGGAGGGCAGGGGTGGTATATGTAGGCCCCCCTCTCTCTCTCTGGACCTACCTATACGGAGGGCAGGGGTGGTATATGTAGGCCCCCCTCTCTCTCTCTGGACCTACCTATACGGAGGGCAGGGGTGGTATATGTAGGCCCCCCCCTCTCTCTCTGGACCTACCTATACGGAGGGCAGGGGTGGTATATGTAGGCCCCCCCCTCTCTCTCTGGACCTACCTATACGGAGGGCAGGGGTGGTATATGTAGGCCCCCCCCTCTCTCTCTGGACCTACCTATACGGAGGGCAGGGTGGTATATGTAGCCCCCCCCCTCTCTCTCTCTGGACCTACCTATACGGAGGGCAGGGGTGGTATATGTAGGCCCCCCCCCTCTCTCTCTGGACCTACCTATACGGAGGGCAGGGGTGGTATATGTAGCCACCCCCCCCCTCTCTCTCTGGACCTACCTATACGGAGGGCAGGGGTGGTATATGTAGGCCCCCCTCTCTCTCTGGACCTACCTATACGGAGGGGCAGGGGTGGTATAGTAGGCCCCCCCCCTCTCTCTCTGGACCTACCTATACGGAGGGCAGGGGTGGTATATGTAGGGCCCCCCTCTCTCTCTGGACCTACCTATACGGAGGGCAGGGGGTGGTTATTGTAGAGCCCCCCCCTCTCTCTCTGGACCTACCTATACGGAGGGCAGGGGTGGTATATGTAGCCCCCCCCCCCCCCCCCTCTCTCTCTGGACCTACCTAGTACGGAGGCAGGGGTGGTATATGTAGGCCCCCCTCTCTCTCTGGGACCTACCTATACGGAGGGCAGGGGTGGTATATGTAGGCCCACCCTCTCTCTCTCTCTGGACCTACCTATACGGAGGGCAGGGGTGGTATATGTAGGCCCCCCCCCTCTCTCTCTCTGGACCTACCTATACAGAGGGCAGGGGTGGTATATGTAGGCCCCCCCCTCTCTCTCTCTGGACCCTACCTATACGGAGGGCAGGGGGGGTATATGTAGGCCCCCCCCCTCTCTCTGGACCTACCTGTACGGAGGGCAGGGGTGGTATATGTAGCGTCCCCTCTCTCTCTCTCTCTCTGAACCTACCTCTACGGAGGGCAGGGGTGGGTATATGTAGGCCCCCCTCTCTCTCTCTGGAACTACCTATACGGAGGGCAGGGGTGGTATATGTAGGCCCCCCTCTCTCTCTCTCTGGACCTACCTATACGGAGGGCAGGGGTGGTATATGTAGGCCCCCCCTCTCTCTCTGGACCTACCTATACGGAGGGCAGGGGTGGTATATGTAGGCCCCCCCTCTCTCTCTGGACCTACCTATACGGAGGGCAGGGGTGGTATATGTAGGGCCCCCCCCCCTCTCTCTCTGGACCTACCTATACGGAGGGCAGGGGTGGTATATGTAGCCCCCCCCCCTCTCTCTCTCTGGACCCTACCTATACGGAGGGCAGGGGTGGTATATGTAGGCCCCCCCCTCTCTCTCTGGACCTACCTATACGGAAGGGCGAGGGGTGGTATATGTAGGCCCCCCCCTCTCTCTCTGGACCTACCTATACGGAGGGCAGGGGTGGTATATGTAGGCCCCCCCTCTTTCTCTGGACCCTACCTATACGGAGGGCAGGGGTTGGTATATGTAGGCCCCCCTCTCTCTCTCTGGACCTACCTATACGGAGGGCAGGGGTGGTATATGTAGGCCCCCCCCCCCTCTCTCTCTGGACCTACCTGTACGGAGGGCAGGGGTGGTATATGTAGCGTCCCCTCTCTCTCTCTCTCTCTGAACCTACCTATACGGAGGGCAGGGGTGGTATATGTAGGCCCCCCTCTCTCTCTCTGGACCTACCTATACGGAGGGCAGGGGTGGTATATGTAGGCCCCCC
The DNA here is from genome assembly GCF_901001165.1 of Salmo trutta. Classification (NCBI taxonomy): domain Eukaryota; kingdom Metazoa; phylum Chordata; class Actinopteri; order Salmoniformes; family Salmonidae; genus Salmo; species Salmo trutta. The sequence goes on along the minus strand of NC_042970.1, from coordinate 75,812,849 downwards.
TCTCTCTCTCGGACCTACCTATACGGAGGGCAGGGGTGGTATATGTAGGCCCCCCCTCTCTCTCTGGACCTACCTATACGGAGGGCAGGGGTGGTATATGTAGGCCCCCCTCTCTCTCTCTCTCTGGACCTACCTATACGGAGGGCAGGGGTGGTATATGTAGGCCCCCCCTCTCTCTCTCTGGACCTACCTATACGGAGGGCAGGGGTGGTATATGTAGGCCCCCCCTCTCTCTCTGGACCTACCTATACGGAGGGCAGGGGTGGTATATGTAGGCCCCCCTCTCTCTCTCTGGACCTACCTATACGGAGGGCAGGGGTGGTATATGTAGGCCCCCCCCTCTCTCTCTGGACCTACCTATACGGAGGGCAGGGGTGGTATATGTAGGCCCCCCCTCTCTCTCTCTGGACCTACCTATACGGAGGGCAGGGGTGGTATATGGGATTGGACAGCTTGGGAGAACGATAGAGGGAGCAGGAGAGGACAAAACACTGCAGGAGGGTAAAAAATAAAGGAAAGATGTGCTATGAAGGATAAGGATATTGTGAGTGATTGTGCAAAAGCAAAACGATGTGGGCTTACCCTCTATCTATATACTTCTATCCATCTATATTAAAATGTTGTATATACACTATCTGACACTATATCTGACCCATAGAAATATAATCTGTAGATATGCCATCATTGACTTGAATTGGGAGGCTTGTTCTACACATTCTATTTCTATGTGCTCACTTACGTATTGTCATTTATTTATAATGGCACAACTACTCTGCACTATAATGGTAAAGGAGAAATGAATGTTGGATAGATCTGCATAGAGTTTGTAGTGGGATATTGTGTGGAGCTACAGTGACAAAGTGCAATTTGAATCTGTGTAGCTGATTTCAATGGAGAGTTTCTGAGCTCTAGCTACGTAGCTAGAGTGTTTGAAGTAAATAAAAGTATGTTTTTCTCTCTATAATATATAAACTTTTATATCTCTATATATCTATATTGTATCTATCATTTTACGAGTTATGATAGGGAATATCTGTTACAATCTACATAACTGTAATCATAGCAAAATAAATATGTTTTAATCCAAAACATCTGGATACAATCATGTTAGCTAACCTCTCTAAAGAATGCTCTAGAATGTACTAGAGTTTCTAGAGTCTAGACTAGAGTTTCTAGAACGTCTTAGAGATTCTAAAATGTTTCTAGAATGTTCTCCTCTGGCTTGGTAAAGCAAGCAGCTCAATGCTAAACATGTGATGGAGAATCAGAAAGACAGAGAGACTAGACAGCTAGTGGAGAGCTCTTGGGGATGTGAGGTGGAGCTCGTTGACAACATAGAGGTAGAAAGAGGGCTACAGGTGGATATAACCCGGTATAAGTCCTCTTTCTAACTCTATGGTTCACAGCCAGCTGTAAATCAGATACTGTGTGGAGGTCTGACGGTTGGTTGGTTGGCCGGTTCATTTGGCTATGACTGGGGCGCACTCAGTAGGACACAATGTTTTTGGAACGCTCGGATAGAAAAATGCTATTTAGAACAAACATGCATCTCTTACACGTAGAATGAAGAACCATGTCGGCTCTGTTAATGACATTTCTATCTGCAACGTTTGACAACATTTGGCTACTGAACGTGGCCCCGGTTCTCTGTCTACCACTGAGGGGGGACCTATCAGAGGTAAAGAGCTGCGTTACACAACGCTACACAGTTCTATCTGTGTTGCTCACAATCACAATCCGACATCTAACCCCTCCCTGAAAAGTTTATGCGTGTTGCATGTATCGGACCCGGTTAAAGGCGTTTTGGAACAGTTTGGGAGCAGTTTGGGAACAGTTTGGGAACAGTTTGGGAGTAGTTTGGGAACAGTTTGGGAACAGTTTGGGAGCAGTTTGGGAACAGTTTGGAACAGTTTGGGAGCGGTTTGGGAGCAGTTTGGGAACAGTTTGGGAACAGTTTGGGAACAGTTTGGGAACAGTTTGGGAGCAGTTTGGGAACAGTTTGGGAGCAGTTTGGGAGCAGTTTGAACAGAACCCAAGGAAAATAAACGATGAAAACTAGATGACACAGCAGATTGAAACTCCAAAAAACATGACAACAGATCTACGGCAAACAACTATCATCATTCATCGTTTAGCGTTGACATTGATATCAGTATTTATAGGACTATCATCATTATTAACAATACAAATCAATTATTTAAAGAGGTTGAAGTTTTCTCTCTCCTCATAGCTCTCTCAATTCTTACTTATTCCTCAAAACAACTCAGGAATATCTTAGTACAACAGGAGTATTTTAGTAAAATTTAGGATTATCTCAGGAACATGGGAGTACTTTCAAGATAAGAAAATGGTAGCTTTAAAACCCTATTGGGTGGAAATCAAACTTAAAAAAGGTTGTCCATCGGATCCTTAGGGTGATATAGAACAAATATTTACTCAATAAACAAACGCATGATGATAGACAGAGTCAGAGAGAGAGAGAGAGAGAGAGAGTCAGAAAAAGAGAACTTCTTCAATCAAAACCTAAAATGTAAATGTTCTATAAACCCAATATGCCCCCATATCCCCAACAGTAGATTTTCTCTCTAGGTATTTTTGTTGTTGTTAAATTCCTTCATGCATCATAACGGATCAACAGAGGCTTGAGCGAATGCAACAGAAGAACCAAGCGCCAATGTCCAAGAAGAAGAACTAGAAGAAGAAGAAGTAATCGATAGAAGAAATACTGAAGAAATCGTCTTTTCCCTCCCTTCCCTTCTTTCTTTCCTCCTCCCATCACTTTCCTTTCCTGTCCTTTCTTTTTCGGCAGGATGGAGGAGAGAGGAAGGGGGGAGAGAAGATAGTGGGGGCAAACAAACTACGCCCCCTAAGGGTCCATAACTCTGCCCCCAGCCCCTCCCCTGTGGCCCCACCCACCGGAACAGGACGTGATGTCACACTAGGCCCCACCCACAGGAAGTGAGGTCACACCAGGTCCGTCGTCAGCATTTCGTGAGTCTGTAACAGTAAACAGGAGATGATAAAACTCATCAAATATCAGCCAGCTCTGTCATTGGCTGGTTTTTGCAGTAGAGGCGGAGCTTCCTGGTTCTAGTTCGGTCCCTTTAAGGAAAGTTTAAGTTAAAGTGGTTGTTCTCCCTTTTTTTCTCCTCTTTTTTTTAAAAGTTTGTTTTCTGTTCTTTAGTCTTCAAGTTAGATTTTTCTGGAGGCATAGCTTGGCGTGTATAAGGATAGGGGGTCCTGGCATGGGGTTTCGTTGTTTTTCTTTTTTAAACATGTCCGTCTAGGTTAGACCAAGAGCAGTGTTAGCTAGCTAGCGTTTAGCTGTTAGCTCCTAACACTTATCAGGCTAGTAGAATAGAATGACAGAACAGCAAGAGCACCCAGGTTTAGCTTAACTTAACTAACCCACCTATCTCCTAAACAGTCTGGGAGAGGGGCTTTATTTACCATTCATTGGCCACTTGTAACTTAGTATACATGCTCCTCCCTTCCTTTCATTCTTTTGTTCTTTCTTCCCTCTCCACACCTCCGTCAGCACCTCTCCACACCTCCGTCAGCACCTCTCCACCATCCCTCGGTCCACTCCCCCTGGGCACGCTGAGAACTCTGGGTATGGTAGTTGAGACAGAGGAGAAGAGGTGAGGTGCGTAGTTCTGCCTTACAGCGGTCTCTCTTTGTAATGTCTGCACTGAGTTTAGTCTCACACACCCACACACTGTGTCTCCTCTCCTCTAACCATCCCTCATCATTCCATCCAAGCCTGAGTCTCAGGTGTAGAGGTAGAGAGATGGAGAGACTTCTCCCAAATTCTCCTCTCCTCCTTTCCTTTCCTTTCCTCACCCCCTTCTGCATCCCTTTACCCTTCATTCAAGTCTGCATAAACGAAGATACAGATGACGGGGAGACGGAGAGACTCCTCTCCTCCCTCCTTTTCCTCTCTTCCTCTCCTCCCTCGTTCTTCTGTTCCTTCGCTGTGCTAGCACCAGTCGTCCTCGTCCGTCTCGCTGTAGGGTTCGTGCAGGCCCTTCCGGGGGCCTCTGGGGCCTCCATGGGGGACCCGGTGATGAGGGGGGGACCGGTGGGTGGTCCCCTGGATGGGGGTGTTGATGTGGGGGCCCTCGCCGGTGCGGGGAGGGCGAAGACGAGCGGTAACCGTTTGGGACTCGTCGGGGGTGAGGGGGAGCAAGTGGAGGTGGTGGGCCCACGCCACCCCCGTGCCGGGCAGTCCTGGGGGAGCGTGGGTGCGGGTTGCCGTGCGGGTGGGGGTTGCCGTGCGGGTGGGGGTTGCCGTGGGGATGTGGGTTGCTGAGGCTCTGCTCGTAGGCGGGCGGCTCATGCTGGCGCTCGTACTCGCAGTCACGCTCATAGAATGGGCCGCCCTCGCTCTCCAGACTATCCCCGGGAGGGGGACCGCTCCAACGCCCGTGGCGGGGGGACCGGGGTGATCCATGGTGGGGCGGAGGTGAACGAGACCCCGACTGGTGTCGGGCCAATCTCGGAGACCCGTGCCTCGACCCTCCGTGCTCAAGCGGGGGAAACGTGACGTGATGGCGGGCGGTGATACCCCCCTCCGTCGTGCTCCGGGGGGGAGAAGTGTCGGGGGGAGGGGGAGCGGAGTCGTCCAGGGGGACCTGCTCCGTAGGTGGGCTTGGGGTGTCGTATGGCTGGAGAGTAGGTGACGTGGGGGCGTGGCACGGCGGGGGTCTGGGGCAGCTGGCGGCGCCCGCGGCGGGGGGTGGAGGTACCGGACGTGGAGGGGACGGGGCTGCCACTCACCGAGCTACTGCCCTACAGCAAATATGGCGACAAGGCAAATCAAAAAGCACCACAAAATTAACCAACCACAGCCAACCACAAAGGAACCAAGACCACAACCACACCGACCAGAGAGAAAGAGAGATTAGATAGAGAGGAAATAGAGACAAACAGACACAGAGCGAGACGGACAGAGAGATAAAGAGAGAGGAGTAGGGGATAGATATAGGTAGATAGATAGACAGAGATAAAGAGAGAGGAGGAGGGGATAGATATAGGTAGATAGATAGACAGAGATAAAGAGAGAGGAGGAGGGGATAGATATAGGTAGATAGATAGAGATAAAGAGAGAGGAGGAGGGGATAGATATAGGTAGATAGATAGACAGAGATAAAGAGAGAGGAGGAGGGGATAGATATAGGTAGATAGATAGACAGAGATAAAGAGAGAGGAGGAGGGGATAGATATAGGTAGATAGATAGACAGAGATAAAGAGAGAGGAGGAGGGGATAGATATAGGTAGATAGATAGACAGAGATAAAGAGAGAGGAGGAGGGGATAGATATAGGTAGATAGATAGACAGAGATAAAGAGAGAGGAGTAGGGGATAGATATAGGTAGATAGATAGACAGAGATAAAGAGAGAGGAGGAGGGGGATAGATATAGGTAGATAGATAGACAGAGATAAAGAGAGAAGAGGAGGGGGATAGATATAGGTAGATAGATAGACAGAGATAAAGAGAGAGGAGGATGGGGGATAGATATAGTTAGATAGATAAAGATAGAGGAGGAGGGGGATAGATATAGGTAGATAGATAAAGAGAGAGGAGGAGGGGGATAGATATAGGTAGATAGATAGACAGAGATAAAGAGAGAGGAGGAGGGGGATAGATATAGTTAGATAGATAAAGAGAGAGGAGGAGGGGGATAGATATAGGTAGATAGATAGACAGAGATAAAGAGAGAGGAGGAGGGGGATAGATATAGTTAGATAGATAAAGAGAGAGGAGGAGGGGATAGATATAGGTAGATAGATAGACAGAGATAAAGAGAGAGGAGTAGGGGGATAGATATAGGTAGATAGATAGACAGAGATAAAGAGAGAGGAGGATGGGGATAGATATAGTTAGATAGATAAAGAGAGGAGGGAGGGGGATAGATATAGGTAGATAGATAGACAGAGATAAGGAGAGAGGAGTAGGGGGATAGATATAGGTAGATAGATAGACAGAGATAAAGAGAGAGGAGGAGGGGGATAGATATAGGTAGATAGATAGGCAGAGATAAAGAGAGGAGGAGGAGGGGGGGATAGATATAGGTAGATAGATAGACAAAGATAAAGAGAGAGGAGGAGGGGGATAGACATAGGTAGATAGATAGACAGAGATAAAGAGAGCGGAGGAGGGGGATAGATATAGTTAGATAGATAAAGATAGAGGAGGAGGGGGATAGATATAGTTAGATAGATAAAGATAGAGGAGGAGGGGAATAGATATAGTTAGATAGATAAAGATAGAGGAGGAGGGGGATAGATATAGGTAGATAGATAGACAGAGATAAAGAGAGAGGAGGAGGGGGATAGATATAGTTAGATAGATAAAGATAGAGGAGGAGGGGGATAGATATAGTTACATAGATAAAGAGAGAGGAGGAGGGGGATAGATATAGTTAGATAGATAAAGAGAGAGGAGTAGGGGGCATAGATATAGGTAGATAGATAGACAGAGATAAAGAGAGAGGAGTAGGGGGCATAGATATAGGTAGATAGATAGACAGAGATAAAGAGAGAGGAGGAGGGGGGACAGATATAGTTAGATAGATAGACAGAGATAAAGAGAGAGGAGGAGGGGGATAGATATAGGTAGATAGATAGACAGAGATAAAGAGAGAGGAGGAGGGGATATATATAGGTAGATAGATAGACAGAGATAAAGAGAGGGAGGAGGGGGGATAGATATAGTTAGATAGATAGACAGAGATAAAGAGAGAGGAGGAGGGGATAGATATAGGTAGATAGATAGACAGAGATAAAGAGAGAGGAGTAGGGGACAGATATAGTTAGATAGATAGACAGAGATAAAGAGAGAGGAGGGGGGATAGATATAGGTAGATAGATAGACAGAGATAAAGAGAGAGGAGGAGGGGATAGATATAGGTAGATAGATAGACAGAGATAAAGAGAGAGGAGGAGGGGGGACAGATATAGTTAGATAGATAGACAGAGATAAAAGAGGAGAAGAGGGAGGGGGATAGATATAGGTAGATAGATAGACAGAGATAAAGAGAGAGAGGAGGGGGATAGATATAGGTAGATAGATAGACAGAGATAAAGAGAGAGGAGGAGGGGATAGATATAGGTAGATAGATAGACAGAGATAAAGAGAGGAGGAGGGGGGAAGCAGATATAGTTAGATAGATAGACAGAGATAAAGAGAGAGGAGGAGGGGGACAGATATAGTTAGATAGATAGAGATAAAGAGAGAGGAGGAGGGGGGACAGATATAGTTAGATAGATAAAGAGAGAGGAGGAGGGATAGATATAGGTAGATAGATAGACAGAGATAAAGAGAGAGGAGGAGGGGGGATAGATATAGGTAGATAGATAGACAGAGATAAAGAGAGAGGAGGAGGGGATAGATATAGGTAGATAGATAGACAGAGATAAAGAGAGAGGAGGAGGGGGGACAGATATAGTTAGATAGATAGACAGAGATAAAGAGAGAGGAGGAGGGGGGACAGATATAGTTAGATAGATAGAGATAAAGAGAGAGGAGGAGGGGGGACAGATATAGTTAGATAGATAAGAGAGAGGAGGAGGGGATAGATATAGGTAGATAGATAGACAGAGATAAAGAGAGAGGAGGAGGGGATAGATATAGGTAGATAGATAGGCAGAGATAAAGAGAGAGGAGGAGGGGGGATAGATATAGGTAGATAGATAAAGAGAGAGGAGGAGGGGGGACAGATATAGTTAGATAGATAGAGATAAAGATAGAGGAGGAGGGGGATAGATATAGTTAGATAGATAGACAGAGATAAAGAGAGAGGAGGAGGGGGATAGATATAGTTAGATAGATAGACAGAGATAAAGAGAGAGGAGGAGGGGGATAGATATAGTTAGATAGATAGACAGAGATAAAGAGAGAGGAGGAGGGGGATAGATATAGTAGATAGATAGACAGAGATAAAGAGAGAGGAGGAGGGGGATAGATATAGTTAGATAGATAGACAGAGATAAAGAGAGAGGAGGAGGGGGATAGATATAGTTAGATAGATAGAGATAAAGAGAGAGGAGGAGGGGGATAGATATAGTTAGATAGATAGACAGAGATAAAGAGAGAGGAGGAGGGGGATAGATATAGTTAGATAGATAGACAGAGATAAAGAGAGAGGAGGAGGGGGATAGATATAGTTAGATAGATAAAGAGAGAGGAGGAGGGGGATAGATATAGTTAGATAGATAGAGATAAAGAGAGAGAAAAGAAAAGCGGAAAGACAGCAACATTGAAAACCATAACAACCAAACCGCCAATGAGGCAAAAGAGCACACACACACACATTGAAGCCACGAGAGCCACATCAAGAAAAATGGACAGAGAGAGAAACAGTGACAAAGAAATAAAAATAAAAGGATAATAGAAAAAGAGAAATTGATATTTGTAAGTAGTGGTAGTTAACCAACAAGGCAGAACTCTAAATCAAAGATTATTGGTTAGATCACTCCAGCTGCTTCTCCATTGGTTAGTTTTCGATTTCCACCAATGGGATGAGGAGAAAGAACCATTATAATCCACCTGTTCTCCATGGTGCTTGACGAAGGCCTTCTTCCACTTCCCTGAGAAAGATATACTATAGAGAGGAATAACGGTGTGTGTGTGTGTGTGTGTGTGTGTGTGTGTGTGTGTGTGTGTGTGTGAGGCCGTATACAGTATGTGCAGTCTATGTGTGTACTTTCACATGCATTTGTGTGTGTATGTTTGTGTGTATATGCTTATGCTTCTCATCTCCCGTCCGTCGCTGTGTGGTGCCCACCTGTCTGTGGCCCCGTCCGTCGGGCCCCTCACTAGGAGAGCGGGACCAGTGTCTGTCCCCCCGGTCGTGGGGGTGTCTGTGGGTGTGCTCTGGCCCGTGTCTGTCTGGCCCGAAGCGCCCCTCCTTCTCCATGGAGCCACCGTGGTGGTGGTGATGATGGTGGTGCCTGCGGTCTTTGGCTCGACCGCGTTCGCGTTCACGCTCTTTGGGGAGGAGTTCTCCAGACTGGGTGGTGGTGCTCAGGTCTGTGCCCAACCCTGCAAGAGGAGGGGGGGACATATTTTGTATGCCATAAAGTTTCTTCTGAAACTCTACTTCCTTGAATTTCTCAAACCTCTGATGGAACTTGACTTTTCTATCTCAAACCTCTGATGGAACTTGACTTTTCTATCTCAAACATCTGATGGAACTTGACTTTTCTATCTCAAACCTCTGATGGAACTTGACTTTTCTATCTCAAACATCTGATGGAACTTGACTTTTCTATCTCAAACATCTAATGGAACTTGACTTTTCTATCTCAAACCTCTGATGGAACTTGACTTTTCTATCTCAAACCTCTGATGGAACTTGACTTTTCTACTCTCAAACCTCTGATGGAACTTGACTTTTCTATCTCAAACATCTGATGGAACTTGACTTTTCTATCTCAAACATCTGATGGAACTTGACTTTTCTATCTCAAACATCTGATGGAACTTGACTTTTCTATCTCAAACATCTGATGGAACTTGACTTTTCTATCTCAAACCTCTGATGGAACTTGACTTTTCTATCTCAAACATCTGATGGAACTTGACTTTTCTATCTCAAACATCTGATGGAACTTGACTTTTCTATCTCAAACCTCTGATGGAATTTGACTTTTCCATCTCAAACATCTGATGGAACTTGACTTTTCTATCTCAAACATCTGATGGAACTTGACTTTTCTATCTCAAACATCTGATGGAACTTGACTTTTCTATCTCAAACATCTGATGGAACTTGACTTTTCTATCTCAAACATCTGATGGAACTTGACTTTTCTATCTCAAACCTCTGATGGAACTTGACTTTTCTATCTCAAACATCTGATGGAACTTGACTTTTCTATCTCATACATCTGATTTTGTTCATTATGATGTGAAAGGCAAAACTGATTCTAGATTAGCACTCCTACTCTGAGACACTTTGTGAATACTGGCCTTGGTCAATGGGAAACCTGGTCAAAATACTCTAACATCTCTCTCACCTGTGTCTGTGTCCGTCTATCTGGTAAGGGACCTCTGTAAGTGTGTTTGTGTGTATGTGTGTGTGTGTGTGTGTGTATGTGTGTGTGTGTGTGTGTGTATGTGTGTGTGTGTGTGTGACATGCATGTGTCTCTCCATCTCTTCATCTCTCTCACCTGTGTCTGCATCTGTGTATCTGGTCAGGGACCTCTGAGAGGTGCGGTGGCTCCTGTCCCTCCTGTCCCTGCGTTGTCCTCCTCCTGCTCCCCCACCGTGCCTCCCCTCTCCTTCTACCCTCTCCAGGCTGTAGTCATCCAGCCTCACCCCCCTCTCCCTACCAGAACGCCCGTGGACCAGAGAGGAGGTGGACCGACGCATGGGGCTGGTGTCTGTTATGGTCTGGAGAACGGAGAGGGAGAGGAGAGGAGAGGAGGAGGAGAGAGAGCAAGATGTAGAAAGGGAGAAGAGAGATGGAAATGAGAGAAGAGAGATGGAAGAGAGAGAAGAGAGAGTGGGAGAGAGAATGAGAGAACGGGCAGAAAATAAGAAAGTCAAACTGTTTAAAACTCACTCTGTACAGGAATATGTAGTGGTGGTAGTGTGTAGTGTGAGAGTGTCTGCTTGTGTTAATGCACTTGTCTGTGTCGGAGTGTCTGTGTGGGAGAGTCTGTGTGGGAGAGTCTGTGTCGGAGTGTCTGTGTCGGAGTGTCTGTGTCGGAGTGTCTGTGTCGGAGTGTCTGTGTCGGAGTGTCTGTGTGGGAGAGTCTGTGTGGGAGTGTCTGTGTCGGAGTGTCTGTGTCGGAGTGTCTGTGTCGGAGTGTCTGTGTCGGAGTGTCTGTGTGGGAGAGTCTGTGTCGGAGTGTCTGTGTCGGAGTGTCTGTGTCGAAGTGTCTGTGTCGGAGTGTCTGTGTCGGAGTGTCTGTGTGGGAGAGTCTGTGTCGGAGTGTCTGTGTGGGAGAGTCTGTGTCGCAGTGTCTGTGTGGGAGAGTCTGTGTCGGAGTGTCTGTGTGGGAGAGTACACCATCCCAAAAGATCCCTCTATCAGCCAGACCTCACTGAACCCACAACCCCAAGCACATCCAACTACAATACCATGCTTCCCTACTATGAGAGAGAGAGAGAGAGAGAGAGAGAGAGAGAGACATAAAGGGCAGAATGACAGAAGAAAGAGAGAGAGAGAGAGAGAGAGAGAGAGAGAACAAGCTTAGACCATGCCTCACATGCATCCAATGGCAGGTATGCAGAAGCATGTATGCATCCAGAATGATATCTTTTAGAGATCGTAGTAGCATTCAATACCGACACCCACAGTCCTATCCACTATCTAGTAGCATGAAGACCACCTTTATCAGCAGGCAGACCTAGGAGCAGACCTCTTCAAGTCATTCAGGTCTACAAGTCCCTCGGTCATGTAATGGGGAAACCAGACCAGACAAGCCCGATGAGTATAAGGACAAGCCATGCGTACTCCTCAAGTAGCTGGACATTCAACTCACACGCAGAAATACACACACCCACTGAGCTCACAAGCTGCATTCTGTGGTTCAGACTGGCTTCCATATGTAGCTTAGCTATGAAGCACGGCATATCATGTGCAGTAACCAGACACTCACACTCACAATTGGCTTCCAAAGAGCGTCCAATATCCAATATGGTAAACCATGCGGTGTGACTGACATGCCAAGACTATGTCTATGTAATGGTCAACAATTTCCGTCTAGCGATATCATGCTTCAACATTTGCTGTCGACCCAAAGGCAATGCAAGAGGCAATCGCAAACTCAAACATACAAAGACAGCAGACAGACAATCACAGACAGACAGACAGACAAGCAGACCCTCCTTCTAGACCGTGTGGACCAACACTGCAACACAGGCATACAGGACAGAGGGTGGGGGTGGGGTGGGGGTGGGGTGGGGGCAGCACAAAACATTACTGGGACAAAAGGATCAGAGAGAGAGAGGAGAGTACAGGAGAACATAGAAACAAGATGAAAGACAGATGGGAAAACACAGAGAGGGAGAGAGAGCTAGAGAAAGACAGAGATAGAGAGATAGGGGAGAGATAGAGAGACCGAGAGATAGTGGGAGAGACAGGGGTACATTAAAAAAGAGAGAGAGTGATAGAGAGAGAAATAAAATGAACAGAAGATAGATAAAGAGACAGAGAGGGAGAGACAGGGGTACATACACTGAGGTGGTTATGTCCGCGGGGCCTGTGTCGTCTCCGCTGTAGTCAGACAGGCACACAGAGAGGAGAGGAGCAGAGAGCCACACACACAGTCATGAAGCCACAGAGAGGAAAGGAAGGCAGGGAAAGGATAGGAGAGGGAGAGGAGAAGAAGGGAGGGGATGGGAAGAGAGAGGATAGGAGAGGAAGGGAGCGGAGAAGAAGGGAGCGGAGAGGAAGGGAGAGGAAAGGAGAGGAGAAGAAGGGAGAGGAGAGGAAGGGAGTGGAGAAGAAGGGAGCGGAGAAGAAGGGATAGGAAAGGAGAGGAGAAGAAGGGAGAGAAGAGGAAAGGAGCGGAGCGGAGAAGAAGGGAGAGGAAGGGAGAGGAGAAGAAGGGAGAGAAGAGGAAAGGAGCGGAGCGGAGAAGAAGGGAGCGGAGAAGAAGGGAGAGGAAAGGAGAGGAGAAGAAGGGAGAGGAGAGGAAGGGAGAGGAAAGGAGAGGAGAAGAAGGGAGAGGAAAGGAGAGGAGAAGAAGGGAGAGGAGAGGAAGGGAGCGGAGAAGAAGGGAGAGGAAAGGAGTGGAGAAGAAGGGAGTGGAGAGAAAGGGAGAGGATAGGAAGGGAGAGACAAAAACAAACAGCACCGGAGGACAGAGCCATTGGGCACAGCATAGCCACCAAGACCCAGGGAGCGTTCGCGATGGAGAGAGGAAGGGGGGAGAGAAGGATGAGGGGAAAAAGATGAATGGGGAGGAGGAAAGGGTTTGGTATAGAAAGAGAGGTGGGGTTGGTATGGGAGAGAGGAATGAGGGGAGGGATAGGAAACGGAGGACGAAGGGAAGGTCAAAAGGTTGGGAAGGAGGTAGAAAAAGAACATGATGAGGAAAGGAGAGAAGGGAGGATGAGACAAAGGGGAGGGAGGTTAAAAGGAAGAAGAGAAGAGAGCAGAACAATAGAGAGATCCAGTTAATTGTGAAGGGCCAACGAGCACACACAAGAGAGAGCAGGGTGAGAGAGAGAGTGAGGAAAAGAGAGACAATAAAAAACGTTGCTCACTGACACAGACGCACGCACGCACACTTACCGCAGCATCGTGTACACTCTGTAGGGCAGAGCAGTGTTAGACACAGTCAGTGAGGAAAGCACAGGTGGTGGTGTTTCATACTATACAGTCTATAGGCCATTAGCCTGCGTTCCAAATGGCACCCTAATCTCTACAAAATGCATTACTTTTGACCAGAGCTCTACAGTATGGTATCTGGTCAAAAGTAGTGCACTATAAAGGGAATAGGGTGCCATGTGGTCTTATACTAAGACACTACCGATGCCACACTAAAGCTTTTCAGATACAGTATAACGCAACATATTCCACTACTAAACACTACTACACTTCTATGCTACCCACACACACACACACACACACACACACACACACACACACACACACACACACACACACACACACACAGTAACCAACAGACAACACACTGCTACAGTCTAACAGTAACCAACAGACAACACACTGCTACAGTCTAACAGTAACCAACAGACAACACACTGCTACAGTCTAACAGTAACCAACAGACAACACACTGCTACAGTCTAACAGTAACCAACAGACAACACACTGCTACAGTCTAACAGTAACCAACAGACAACACACTGCTACAGTCTTACACTAACCAACAGACAACACACTGCTACAGTCTAACAGTAACCAACAGACAACACACTGCTACAGTCTAACAGTAACCAACAGACAACACACTGCTACAGTCTAACAGTAACCAACAGACAACACACTGCTACAGTCTAACAGTAACCAACAGACAACACACTGCATTCAGTCTAACAGTAACCAACAGACAACACACTGCTACAGTCTTACAGTAACCAACAGACAACACACTCCTACAGTCTTACAGTAACCAACAGACAACACACTGCTACAGTCTAACAGTAACCAACAGACAACACACTCCTACAGTCTTACAGTAACCAACAGACAACACACTGCTACAGTCTTACAGTAACCAACAGACAACACACTCCTACAGTCTAACAGTAACCAACAGACAACACACTGCTACAGTCTAACAGTAACCAACAGACAACACACTGCTACAGTCTAACAGTAACCAACAGACAACACACTCCTACAGTCTAACAGTAACCAACAGACAACACACTGCTACAGTCTTACAGTAACCAACAGACAACACACTGCTACAGTCTAACAGTAACCAACAGACAACACACTGCTACAGTCTTACAGTAACCAACAGACAACACACTGCTACAGTCTAACAGTAACCAACAGACAACACACTGCTACAGTCTAACAGTAACCAACAGACAACACACTGCTACAGTCTAACAGTAACCAACAGACTTGATGACACCAGACAACACATTGCTACAGTCTAACAGTAACCAACAGACAACACACTGCTACAGTCTAACAGTAACCAACAGACAACACACTGCTACAGTCTTACAGTAACCAACAGACAACACACTGCTACAGTCTAACAGTAACCAACAGACAACACACTGCTACAGTCTAACAGTAACCAACAGACAACACACTGCTACAGTCTTACAGTAACCAACAGACAACACACTGCTACAGTCTAACAGTAACCAACAGACAACGCACTGCTACAGTCTAACAGTAACCAACAGACAACACACTGCTACAGTCTAACAGTAACCAACAGACAACACACTGCTACAGTCTAACAGTAACCAACAGACAACACACTGCTACAGTCTAACAGTAACCAACAGACAACACACTGCTACAGTCTTACAGTAACCAACAGACAACACACTGCTACAGTCTTACAGTAACCAACAGACAACACACTGCTACAGTCTAACAGTAACCAACAGACAACACACTGCTACAGTCTAACAGTAACCAACAGACAACACACTGCTACAGTCTAACAGTAACCAACAGACAACACACTGCTACAGTCTTACAGTAACCAACAGACAACACACTGCTACAGTCTTACAGTAACCAACAGACAACACACTGCTACAGTCTAACAGTAACCAACAGACAACACACTGCTACAGTCTAACAGTAACCAACAGACAACACACTGCTACAGTCTAACAGTAACCAACAGACAACACACTGCTACAGTCTAACAGTAACCAACAGACAACACACTGCTACAGTCTTACAGTAACCAACAGACAACACACTGCTACAGTCTAACAGTAACCAACAGACTTGATGACACCAGACCAGAGTGAGAGTACATGGTTTGATGACAATGTGGGTGAGTGTGTGTGTGTGTGTGTGTGTGTGTGTGTGTGTGTGTGTGTGTGTGTGTGTGTGTGTGTGTGTGCATGCCAGTGTATGTGTGTGTACGACTGCAGCCAGATGCTTTATTGTACTGTGAACACGTAAACAAAACAGTTCCATGTGGGTGTGTGCGTGTGTTTTTGCTGCAAGATTCTGTCCTGGGGATTGCGGGACATTTTGGCGAAAGCTTTTCTTGAATTAGACAGATGTTTGAGGTAAAAGAGGTACCACCTGTATTGTCCTTCTCAGTTCACACCCTCTCCCAACAAACCAAGACCTCTGGCCACAGCAGACAGCAGACAGACACACCAAGGCTACTATGGGAATGAGCATGGATAGGATGGATGTATTGGGGATGGGAAGCACACTAGGGGAAGGAGGGAGAAGGGGAGGGAGGATGTGAGATGAGGAGGGCTAGGCAAGTATGTGCTTTGTGGATGAAAGACATATCCAGACTGCTCTGTTACCCAATGTTTCCATGCTAATATTTCACTCTATAAAGCAACAAGATCTCACTGTTTGACCAATTTGATTTCAGATTCAGACGTTTATCCACGTTTCTCAAAACGTCAAATTTCCAAGTTGGTCCAAACGTTACATTTCTAAATTGTTTTTGACACGGTTGATGGGTAGAGCCTCCTGGCAAGGTGCCTTGCGTCTGGTTAAATGTAGGCATTCATTTTGAATGGTTAAGGGTTTGGGATAGAGTTCAACATTAAAAAAAATGGTGTCTAGCACTGGGATTGAACATGTGACCCTCTGACCCATCCCCAACACCCAAGCCTACTTGTTGGTAACGGTGCTCACAGTTGCCCTAGTGGCAGGTTTTGAAGGCATCTCCCAACATCCTTGGGACATGGATGGACGTTCAATTTCAAAGTGAATCTTGAGTGACCTGGCTGCTTTAAAGCTGGAATCCTTAATGGTGAAACTGACACGCCCATTTATAATTTTACAACGACAAAGAAGTTACCACAAACATTGAATACTGTTTTTTCCCCTCAGACATCATTGCATGCGCGATAGAAGGGGGGCAGAATGTACTGGAATTTTTGCTGCACTCCTCAGCTCGGCAACAAAATCAATAACAACGGACAATGGGGCTGTTTCCCCCTACTGTAGATTCCATCTTTCAGTTAGCATTAGCACATCTCCATGCTAATATTTCATTATTTAAGTTAGCATTAGCATAGCTCCATGCTAATATTTAGCTCTTTAAGTTAGCATTAGCATGCGCCACACTGTTATCACCACCCTGTTAAGAGTGTAAGGAAACTAGTTTTAAAATGATACATCACTCCAAAATGTTTCTAAGACATATCACTTTACCAGTAATAGTCTTAACAAACAGGGGCTTGACATACACACAGACACTCACACACACACACACACACACACACATTCTTTTTTTAAATGTATTATTACTTGTATTTTTCTAGTTGTATTGTTTGTATATGGTTGTATTTTAAATGTGTGTGGCTGTCCTTCTCTATCAGTGTATCACTGTTTAGTTACTTGTTTAGTGGTTTTGTGGACCCCAGGAAGAATAGCTGCTGCCTCCGCAAAAGCTAATGGGGATCCAAATAGACAAAAATAAACAAACCCAGGTCAGAGTGGATAGTCAGAGCGAGGGAAAGGAGGAGGACAGAGGGATGAGCAGGAGGAATGGAGGGTTTATGATGATGATGATGATGGGGATGAAGGTGCTCACTTGGTTGTCGTCTGAGAGGCGGGGCATGGAGATGGTCCGACCATGCCTGTCCATTCGCATTGGGTGACAGGGCTCAGTGTCCGAGTACCCGTCCCGCCCCATCTCTCTCATCTCTAGCGTCTGCAAAAAAGAGACCAGAGGGTGCGTGACCACTGCCGACTTGGAGCAGGAGTCTCAGAGCGAGGGGCCTTTTGATAGTATTGGAATGAGTGAATCGTAAGTGATTCTATAATTGTATATAATTCTATGCTTTTTAACTATTCTGTAGTTAGTTGTGTAGTTCTTATTCAATAGGTATATTGTCTTGTCTCCACTGGCCAACTTGGCTGTGAAGTAACTATAAAATAAGGAAGCCTCTCCATTGTATGTCTGTTTATCTGGTCCTTAAACGGGCAGCAGGGAGCAGTATGTAGATTTTTTTTCCCACAGAACCATAGATACTGTAACAGCGTTCATGTACAGTGACTCCTTCACTTTGTACGTTACAGCCTTATTCTAAAATGGATTAAAAAAAATGTATCCACATCAATCGACACACAATATCCCATAATGACAAAGCAAAAACAGGTTTTTATAAATTTTAGCAAATGTTTTAAAATAAAAAACAGAAATACGTCATTTACATAAGAATTTAGACCCTATGCTATGAGACTCGAAATTGAGCTCAGGTGCATCCTGTTTCCATTGATCATCCTTGAGATGTTTCTACAACTTGATTGGAGTCCACCTGTGGTAAATTCAATTGATTGGACATGATATAAGGTCCCACAGTTGACAGTGCATGTCAGAGCAAAATCCAAGCCATGAGGTCAAAGGAATTGTCCGTAGAGCTCCAAGACAGGATTGTGTCGAGGCACAGATCTGGGGAAGGGTATCAAAAAATGTCTGCAGCATTGAAGGTCCCCAAGAACACAGTGGCCTCCATCATTCTTAAATGGAAGAAGTTTGGAACCACCAAGACTCTTCCTAGAGCTGGCCACCCGGCCAAACTGAGCAATCGGGCGAGAAGGGCCTTGGTCAGGGAGGTGACCAAAAACCCGATGTTCACTCTGACAGAGCTCCAGAATTCCTCTGTGGAGATGGGAGAACTTTCCAGAAGGACAACCATCTCTGCAGCACTCCACCAATCAGGCCTTTATGGTAGAGTGGCCAGACGGAAGACACTTCTCAGTAAAAGGCACATGACAGCCCGCTTGGTTGGCCAAAAGGCACCTAAAGACTCTCAGACCATGAGAAACAAGATTCTCTGGTCTGATGAAACCAAGATTGAACTTTTTGGCATGAATGCCAAGCGTCTAGAGGAAACCTGGCACCATCCCTACGGTGAAGCATGGTGGTGGCAGCATCATGCTGTGGGGAGGTTTTCCAGTGGCAGGGACTGAAAGACTAGTCAGGATTGAGGGAAAGATGAACAGAGCAAAGTACAGAGAGATCCTTGATGAAAACCTGCTCCAGAGTGCTCAGGACCTCAGACTGGGGTGAAGGTTCACCTTCCAACAGTACAACAACCCTAAGCACACAGCCAAGTCAACACAGGAGTGGCTTCGGGAAAAGTCTCTGAATGTCCTTGAGTGGCCCAGCCAGAGCCCGGACTTGAACCCAATCGAACATCTCTGGTGTCATGACGTGGCCCTCTTTAGGTATAGCGTGCCTTCCCCCCCTCTCTCTCTCTCTCCTACACCCAGGCTGCTGTTATCTCAGGTCGTAAATTCCTGGAGGAGATTCTCTCCTCATGGCCAGAGTATAAGAGAGAGTGAGTTTTCATAGAGAGAACAAAGGAATTTCTTCCACATCACAGAACTTGAGAACTGAACAATATTCATGTTCTGGAGAATGTATAAACAGTCGGTGAAGTAGCCAGCTACGAACTTGTTCGTTTTGTACAATTTTGTGAAACTCATGAGAGACAATACAGCCACATTACCATAACTCTTTTTATACAAGAGTCTCAGTTGTGAGGCTTACATCTAATTGTTGTATAAAATCAATGAGTAAAGATGAAAAACTATTTAATGTGATTTTAAACTGTTTAATGAAGGAAACTCCAATTCCCTTGGGAGTTTAACTAAGTCATTGGCCCGCCCCATGAGCACAGACATTGATCTGGCATCATGGGAAAGCCCCTTTCTGCTCTTCCGAATATATAACCCCCACCTTCAGAATTTATCTTGAGACCAACCTTACCTCAATTACGAGAGGGCTAAGGTTTGAGCCCAGACCAGCTTACCTCGATAACCGAGAGGGCTAAGGTTTGAGTAGATTGCTGAATTCTTAACCATACCACGTGGTTAAACTCTGAGACTATCAATCCGACAGAATAAGAGCTACTCTTCGATACTAATTACTAGTCTGCAGCTAGAAATTAAGACCCGTGAATGCAAAGGCTGACAACCGCCGAAACATCTATTCTATAACAACATTGCTGAATGTTATTCTGAACTATCCATTCTAACCACGGCAGAGAGAGAGAGGGCGGACAAACTCTCCAACAGAAACTAACTTTCCAACAGAGACCACGACGACACACTGAGCGTAAATATATATATTGATTGCAATTATTCCTGAATGAGTGAGCGTTCATGTGCAAAGGATTAGCATTTCAATTGTTATAATTATCAACTTTGTAGTCTCTTATCTTTCGCGCCCTTCTCAGTCCCTCTGTCTAACAAGCCGCCATGCCGGTTTAGCCCACTAGGGCACATTCCCCTATCATTTCTTTGTAACCATATCTACTTGTTTGTTTGTGCATTTCTGTGATTATTTAGTTAGTTAGTAAATAAATGATTTTAAGACAATTGATGTATGAATGACTCATAGTGAAGACTGGGTTCGTGCAGATAATCAACAATTTACGACGTTTGGAATGAGACTAACGTGAGGTAAAGAATAATTCATTAATTAGAAGACTAATTGATCAGATATTAAAATATCTGAAAGTTATATTAGGAAAATTATAACTTTGTAATCTGAATATTTTCGTTGGTGCCCCGACTTCCTAGTTAATTACATCTACCTGAATAGTTAATCACGTAATAATAATTACAGAGAATTGATTTGATAAACTAAACATTCTTCAGTTTAATGATGCCAAAGACACGACACTGGAGAGACCTAAAAATAGCTGTGCAGTGATGCTCCCCATCCAACCTGACAGAGCTTGAGAGGATCTGCAGACAAAAATGGGAGAAACTCCCCAAATCCAAGTGTGCCAAGCTTGTAGTGTCATACCCCAAAAAACTTGAGGCTGTAATCGCTGCCAAAGGTGCTTCAACAAAGTACTGAGTAAATGGAATGCTTATGTGATATTTCCGTGGTTTATTTATTTATAAATTTGTAAAAATAAAAAATAAACAGTTTATCCTTTGTCATTATGGGGCATTGTGTGTAGATTGATGAAGGGGAAAAAAACTATTTAATCAATTTTAGAATAAGGCTGTAACGTAACAAAATGTGTAAAAAGTCAAAGGGTCTGAATACTTTCCGAATGCACTGTCTCTCTATGTTTTTATACAGTATAACAAAAAACACACAAAACATGCATATCTATGGTTCTCCACTAATTTGACTGAGAGAGATGAGACCAGGGTGGGCTTGGCACAGTCCAACAGGTAGAGAGAGTGGGGGGAGCCCATCTACCACCCACCTGTAGGCCCAAGACTTGGTTTGAGCCAGGGGGCAGTGAGGATGGGCCAAGAGATGGCATGAGAGTGTTGGAGAGACGCGAGAGAGTGAGAGAGGACAGAAAGAGAGTGTGTCAGTAAGGGTGGGAGGTTGAACATAGTTACTTCACTGAGTGAAACGTAGATATAGGGAGAGTGAGATAGATTGAAGAGGAAGACCTTGAGCGGGGCGACACAAACAGTCCAAAAGTTGACTCAGAGCAGCACAGCTGAGAGGGGTGGAATATTGTCCATCTCTTGATCAATCAAGCCCTTCTCAGTGAATCACCAGGATAAATACAGGCTGACTAGCAGTATTGACAGTCATTTCCTTCTACCAGTTAGGAATAAGGATGTAATATATACCAATGGAGAGACATTCTCCAGAAAAGGGTCATGTGTTGTCAACAACTTACCGGAATATAAGTGTTACAGATATCTTTAAAACACGCGCCAATCCTGCATTGCATGACTGTAAGTTATCATTTAGTGTAGAGTATATGACATCATCATGTTTACTCCTATAGGACACAATGGAACAACTGTAGGCCTATAAACTAACAGCCACTGTACTGTCCCAAAACCTCAATAGAATCACAGTCGGGCCTCAGTTTGTGCGGTTACTGCGTTACCATATGTTTGTGCTGCGTTACCTGGGGGTTGTGTCTGTTGTCATGGAGATGGTCGGGGTAGGGTCTCTCTGGGCTCCAGTTGCCCGTCTTGTTAAACATCTCCTGAGCTTTAGCTGTCACCCATGACTGGCTCTCTGTCATCCCACCCTCTGGAGGTCTGGTACACACACACACACACACACACACACACACACACACACACACACACACACACACACACACACACACACACACACACACACACACACACACACACACACACACACACACACACACACACACACACACACACACACAGGCACGAATGCACACATGGAGGAGGATGTTAGTGGCTTATATACTGTATACGCACAAACGCAAACCCAGATATACATGCACGCACTCATGAACACACACACACCAACTCAAATACATACACCTACTCAATCACATGCCTATGCAAACATGCATAGGTATACATGCATATGTATGTTTGTGAATACACAGTCACACACACACAGACTAAAACACACACTCAAATAAAACCACACTATCTCTTCGATAATTACAAATACAGTACAAACACACACGGACACAGGTCTGACGGCACCAGAGAAATAAGGACACAGAGACACACAGAGAAGGAAGACAGAGAGAGACACAGAGAAGGAGAAGGAAGACAGAGAGAGACACAGAGAAGGAGAAGGAAGACAGAGAGACACACAGAGAAGGAAGACAGAGAGACACAGAGAAGGAGAAGGAAGACAGAGAGACACACAGAGAAGGAGGACAGAGACACACAGAGAAGGAGAAGGAAGACAGAGACACACACAGAGAAGGAGAAGGAAGACAGAGACACACAGAGAAGGAAGACAGAGACACACAGAGAAGGAAGACAGAGACACACAGAGAAGGAAGACAGAGAGACACAGAGAAGGAAGACAGAGACACACAGAGAAGGAAGACAGAGACGCACAGAGAAGGAAGACAGAGAGAGTCATTGGGGAAGGCAGCAGCTGAAAAGCCCAAACCGTGTAGAAACAGAAGAAACAGACCCCATGAGAGACATTTACAAAGTGTTTGTATGTGCAGGTTATATGCTTGTAATAATAATTGGGGGGGGGGGTATATTTGTCCTGTTAGATACAAGTGTGTAATACAAGTGTTTTTTGTTGTTGTTGCATATCCCAACTCCCCCTGAGACACCCACAGGGAGTGGGGTCACGGCCAGGGTCGTCATTGTACAGCACCCCTGGAGGAATTAGGGGTAAGTGCCTTGCTCAAGTCACCCTTTATTTCTCACCTTGTCGGCTCCAGTATTTGAACCAGCAACCTTTTGGTTGCTGGCCCAGTGGTCTAACCTGGAGGCTCCCTGCCTCCATACCTGCATTTGTGAGTATGAGTATATGTATTCTACTGTATGTATGCATATGTGTGTGTGTGTGTATCTACAGTATGCATACTGTGAGTGTTGGCATGCTTACGTATGTATGTATTTGTGTGTGTAAATGTACATATCATGTATGCATATGTATAACCCATCACTACTACTCACATGCTGTTAGGGTCGTGCTGGGTGTTTGTGCATGTGTGTGTGTGACAGATAAAGAGAGAAAGAGTGTGTACGGTTCTACTCACATGCTGTTGGGGTCGTGCTGTGTGGCGGGGAGGCCGTTGACCCCTGGCATCCCTCCTCCCGTCCCGTCGGGGCCTCCCCCTTCTCCTCCCCCAGGGGAGGGTGGCTCCATACGCTGAAACATTAACGGTGTTCGGTTCTGTGTGAGATACAACATGGCCTCGGGCTGGCATCAGACACACTCAGGCAGGGACTCACACACACACACCTACATCTGTGTGTAGGTGTGTATAACCCACACATCACACACACACAGAGGAAAGGAGAGGATGCACCGCAGCATGCTCCCACCAGGTGGCACAATAGGGTAAAGTAATGGTTTAGAGGTTAGAAGTTGCCTAGAGTGGGAAATTGAAGCTCTGGAGAAGGGCGGAAGTGCAGGCTTTTGTTCCAGCCCAGCACTAAGTATATATAATAGTCACCACTAAACTAGCTTCAGTTTTTCAATACTAGCCACTAACAATTTAAACTTTTTTCACCAACATAAAAATGATTCTGGACAGCTGAAGCAAGTCACACAGTTTTTCTTGAAAAATTGCCCTTTCTAGTTGGTTATTAATTAATTAGTGTCTAAATTGAGGACTCGCTGATTATTTGACTGAAACAAATACTTTGGCCCTCCAGAGCTAGAATTGCCCACCCCTGCTTTAACCACAGATCTAGGATCAGATTACCATAACCATCTGATAACCTTCACCATTAGGAGAATTAAGACCTGATCTGATCCTGGGTCAGTCAGTGCTTAGTGGCAACCAGAGCCATATATTTAAGCAATAAGGCCAGAGGAGGTGTGGTATATGGCCAATATACCACGGCTAAGGGCTGTGTCCAGGCACTCCGCATTGCATCATGCGTAAGAACAGGCCTTAACCGTGGTATATTGGCCATATATCACAAACCCCCGAGGTGCCTTATTGCTATTATAAACTGGGTATCAAAGTAATTAGAGCAGTAAAAATACATGTTTTGTCATACCTGTGGTATACAGTCTGATATACCACGGCTGTCAGACAATCAGCATTCAGGGCTTGAACCACCCAGTTTATAAATGTATATATACCAGGGTTAGGGTCAATTCCATTTCCATCAATTCATTTAGTTCCAATTCCACATTTTCCTCATTGAAAAACATTGAAGAGAAAGGGGATTTCACTGTACTTCCTGAATTGACTGCAATTGAAATGGAATTGACCCCAACACTGACATATACACACAGTGCTTTCAGAAAGTATTCACACCCCTTGACTTTTTCCACATTTTGTTATGTTACAGCCTGCATTTAAAATTGATTAAATAGAGATTTTGTGTCACTGGCCTACACACAATACCACATAATGTCAAAGTGGAATCATGTTTTTTGAAACTTTTATAAATGAATACAAAATGAAAAGCTGGAATGTTTTGAATCAATAAGTATCAACCCCCTATCAAACCTAAATAAGTTCAGGAGTAAAAATGTGATTAAGAAGTCACATAATAAGTTGCATGGAATCACTCTGTGTGCAAAAATAGTGTTTAACATGATTTTTGAATGACTACCTCATCTATGTACACCAAACATACAATTATTTGTAAGGTCCCTCAGTCGAGCAATGAATTTCAACACAGATTCAACCACAAAGACCAGGGAGGTTTTCCAATGCCTGGCAAAGAAGGGCACCTATTGGTATATGGGTAAACATGTATCCCTTTGAGCATGGTGAAGTTATTAATTACACTTTGGATGGTGTATCAATACACCCAGTCACTACAAAGATACAGGCGTCCTTGCTAACTCGGTTGCCGGAGAGGAAAGAAACTGCTCAGGCATTTCACCATGAGGCCAATTGTGACTTTAAAACAGTTGCAGAGTTTAATGGCTGTGATAGGAGAAAACTGAGGATGAATCAACAACATTGTAGTTACTGCACAATACTAACCTAAATGACAGAGTGAAAAGAAGGAAGCCGGTACAGAATAAAAAATCTTCCAAAACATGCATCCTGTTTGCAACAAGGCACTAAAGTAAAACTGCAAAAAATGTTGCAAAGAAATATAGTTATATCCTGAATACAAAGCGTTATGTTTAGGGCAAATCCAACACAATACATCACTGAGTACCACTCTTCATATTTTCAAGTACGGTGGTGGCTGCATCATGTTATGGGTATGCTTGTCATAGGCAAGGACTAGAGCTAAGCACAGGCAAAATCCTAGAGGAAAACCTGGTTCAGTCTGCTTTCCAACAGATATTGAGAGACAAATTCACCTTTCAGCAGGACAATAACCTAAAACTCAAGGCCAAATATACACTGGAGTTGCTTACCAAGACGACATTGAATGTTCCTGAGTGGCCTAGTTACAGTTTTTGACTTAAAGCGGCTTGAAAATCTTCGGCAAGACTTGAGAATGGCTGTCTAGCAATGATCAACAACCAACTTGACAAAGCTTGAAGAATTATTTAAGTATTGTACAATCCAGGTGTGCAAAGCTCTTAGAGACTTACCCAGAAAGACTCACAGCTGTAATCGCTGCCAAAGGTGATTCTAACATGTATTGACTCAGGGGTGTGAATACTTATGTAAATAAGATATTTCAATATAAAAATGTTAATACATTTGCAAACATTTCTAAAAACATGTTTTCACTTTGTCATTATGGGGTAGAAAAAATATATACTTAATCAATTTAGAATTCAGGCTGTAACACAACAAAAATGTGGAATAAGTCAAGGGGTTTGAATACTTTCTGAAGGCACTGTATATGGCTCTGGAGGAAAATTTTACTTCCTCCGTCAAAACAGCTCCTCAAGAAGTCCTTTTTGTTGTTTCGCCCATATATGGAGTGTGGAGGGAGCAGGGAGGTCTTCCATTGGCTGGTCTGTGGTGGTGTCGATGGCTACATGACTACAGATCCCGTCATGTTCATCCAAACCAAAAGCAAAATGTTAACGGCTAAATGAATGGGAGTGAACCCGGGTTGTAGCGTGCTCGCTAACAGTGAGTTCTTCTGGGAAAATTAGCTTCAATATACTAACAAATGAAATGGGATATGGAGGACGAGGTACAAAACTAGTGCACTATTTTCTCTAGAAAGCACGCTCATGAATACCACTGAAGATTCACAGAGACGGTTTTGTTACATGAGCGTCCAATGGTTACATCAGGAACCTCAGCTCAACATCCAAACAACCAACCAGAGATGACGGAATACACAGATAGGAGCACACAGAGAGGGGAGAAGGGTTCTGGTTAGACAGGCCTGATGACAGTCAACCTAGATTGACCAATCAGGAAGGGTTTGAGAAGTCAAGGTCCCGCCCCCCTCCTGGAAGAACAAATCGAGTCAGAGGGACGAGGGGATGGATGGACAGACAGATAGACAGGGAGAGAAAGACAGAGGGAGAAGGAGGGAATATGCAAAAGAGTGATAGAGGAGTGACATAGATAGTGAGTGATACATAACAAAATGTATAGAAAGGTACAGACCTGGGGCAGGCAGAGAGACATGGTAAACAGTGGTAGAAAGACAGATTACAACAGTGAAAAGACAGGCAGTAAAACAGTGGTAGGAAAAGACAATAGGAAAGACTGTGTATATATATATATATAAATAATAAACTATATAAATTGGAGAATAGATTAAGACATAATGAAAGGTAGTATAACAGTTGTAGGGAGGAGGGAAGGAGGGAAGGAAGGAAGAAAAGAAAGGCAGAGTTAAGGAAAGGTGAGAAAGATTGAAGGAGGGAATAAGGAGAGAAGAGCAGGAGTGATGGACATAAAGAAAGGAATTAAGGAGGGAAAGAGTACAACTGAGAAATGAAAGAGGGAAGAAGGGAAGGAGGGATAGACAGAAAGACATAGTTTGTCGTTGTGCACCACAGGCCAGCTGGTGATGTTGAGAAGGAGGAGCCTGTATGGAACTGGACAGTCAGTGCAACCAATGAGATGACAGCATTCAGGAGGATCATACCAACTCATAGACGGGGTCTAAAATATCGTACACTCCATTCACCTAAGGCCCGATTGAGACTTGAGATAAGTAGACTTAACATGGACTTAAGTCAATAAAACATGGACATAAGTCAATTCCTTTTTACTTAAGTCCATGTTAAGTCAACTTATCTCATGTCTAAAAAGCGCCCCTACTGAATACCCACAGATCCTTAACCCCGCCTCATGGACTTGATCTTGGATAGAATAAGACGGGTGCCAATTCTGTTTCTTAAAACATCCAAGAAAACATCTAAGAAACTTTGGTTTTGGGGTGAACCATTACTTTAACTTCAGCCTCTAAAGGCAGATAGAAACCATTAAAAGCTGTGGATTGCAGCACTGGAGTCACAGGAGCAATGGGGTATCCCGGGGAATGGAGAAATGGTGTTAGAGAAACAGTGCACATCACATTAAGAGGAAGTGCATTTACACAGCATTCATAGACAACAGGAGTCCATACGTACATTGGCCATGTTGTATCATTATTATTCATATCAATTTCAAAACAAAACAATTGCAATTTGACAGTTTAAAACATCCCCCCCCCCTTCTCCTCACCACTACACACTTTATCCCCTCATGCTTTAAAAGGGGAGGAGTTCAAAGAAGGCCTTAAAGGGGCAATCTGCGATTGAGTTTTATTGTTTTAACTGCAGATTGCCCCTTTAAGTAAATATACAAGTGGTGGGTATGTGGGGGGTAAATGAATGGGTAGGAGGGGGGTATAGTAATGGTAGAGTAAAGGTAAAGAGATAGCGAGTCGAAGAGCCAGGCCGGGCATCATCCTACGATTGCCATCCATCATGCTAACTGGGAAACAGGCAGAAACAGCCTGGTGCCGGAGTAGAGAGAGAGAGAGAGGTAACTGGAGTTAGCATGCTACAGGGGAAACCCAGGACCAGGCAGAAACAGCCTGGTGCCGGAGTAGAGAGAGAGAGAGAGGGGTAACTGGAGTTAGCATGCTACAGGGGTAACCCAGGACCAGGCAGCGCTCATCGGGAGGGTTCCAAGGCGGAGGAGGTTGATGTGGGAGGACGAGCGAGGGCGGGTTGGGGGGGCAAAGGGGGAAATAAAGGGCTAGGGGGTTGATGGACCAAGGAGGGCAGCGATGGAGGTCCTGGAAAGGGTCCAAGGGGGCCAGGAAATGGGGTCTAGCGAAGGAGCGGGTTTGGGGTCATGAGGATGGGTCTGGAGGGAAGGGAGGCTATGGAGGTCTGGAAAGGGGAGCTATGGGGGCAGGAAGTAGAAAGGGGGTGCTGGGGTTTGAAGGACCAAGAATAGCAGCCATGGGGGTTCTGGATGGTGGGTAAAGGCAGGAGGAAGAGTAGAGGAGCTAAAGGAAGGGGAGCTGAGGGGGTTGGATGATTTGGGGTTCACTGGGGTGTGGGAGCATGGGTGTCTGGAGGCAAGAGAGGCTATGGAGAGCTGGACAGGTTTGGGAAGGGGATCTAAGGGGGAAGGAAGAGTCGGTTCTGGGGTGTTTTTTGGAGGTCTCGGGGGTGGGTCTGGGTCTAGTGGGTACCTGCTCCTCGCGTAGGGCCTGGAGCTTCTTGGCCTTGCTCTGTCTGTAATACTCCATGATCATCATGGCAGCGTAGATCTTCCCCACCGTCAGGTCAGTGGCTGCTGAGAGAGGGACAAGTTACCCTGCCTCGATTAGACCACAATGTGGATGGGACCCTGAGCCGTGAGACGAGAGAGAGGGGGATGGGAGTGGGGGACCGACCATGCTACGACACCACACACACATACAGACAGTTGCGGGCACTAAAAAGTTAGGTCGTGTTGCTGTATTGGGAAAACAATTGCTGCCAACGTGTGGACAACACTTCACTCTATGTCTCCTAACGGTGGGTTTGGTTTTTAGAAGGCAAACATTTCAGTGGCCGCAACTGTAGGGTAAATCTTAAAGTCCTTGATTCGTCTACCTCCTTTTAAAAAAATAGCATTGGGGGAAAATATCCGAGGTTCCACCCCTCAGACCTCTTCCAATATGTTTTGAGAACGAGCCAATAATGCAATGACTCAAGAATCAAGGATGAAAGGAATCAAGGATGAAAGGAATCAAGGAAACACTTTTTAGATTCACCCTACATACATAACACACGCTGACTGCATCAAATGACACCCTGTACACGGAAATACACGACCATAAGGTTGTGGTTGAAAGTAGTGCACTATACTATATACACTGCTCAAAAAAATAAAGGGAACACTTAAACAACACAATGTAACTCCAAGTCAATCACACTTCTGTGAAATCAAACTGTCCACTTAGGAAGCAACACTGATTGACAGTAAATTTCACATGCTGTTGTGCAAATGGAATAGACAACAGGTGGAAATTATAGGCAATTAGCAAGACACCCCCAATAAAGGAGTGGTTCGGCAGGTGGTGACCACAGACCACTTATCAGTTGTTATGCTTCCTGGCTGATGTTTTGGTCACTTTTGAATGCTGGCGGTGCTTTCACTCTAGTGGTAGCATAAGACGGAGTCTACAACCCACACAAGTGGCTCAGGTAGTGCAGCTCATCCAGGATGGCACATCAATGCGAGCTGTGGCAAGAAGGTTTGCTGTGTCTGTCAACGTAGTGTCCAGAGCATGCAGGCGCTACCAGGAGACAGGCCAGTACATCAGGAGACGTGGAGGAGGCCGTAGGAGGGCAACAACCCAGCAGCAGGACCGCTACCTCCGCCTTTGTGCAAGGAGGAGCAGGAGAAGCACTGCCAGAGCCCTGCAAAATGACCTCCAGCAGGCCACAAATGTACATGTGTCTGCTCAAATGGTCAGCAACAGACTCCATGAGGGTGGTATGAGGGCCCGACGTCCACAGGTGGGGGTTGTGCTTACAGCCCAACACCGTGCAGGACGTTTGGCATTTGCCAGAGAACACCAAGATTGGCAAATTCGCCACTGGCGCCCTGTGCTCTTCACAGATGAAAGCAGGTTCACACTGAGCACATGTGACAGACGTGACAGAGTCTGGAGACGCCGTGGAGAACGTTCTGCTGCCTGCAACATCCTCCAGCATGACCGGTTTGGCGGTGGGTCAGTCATGGTGTGGGGTGGCATTTCTTTGGGGGACCGCACAGCCCTCCATGTGCTCGCCAGAGGTAGCCTGACTGCCATTAGGTACCGAGATGAGATCCTCAGACCCCTTGTGAGAGCAGATGCTGGTGCGGTTGGCCCTGGGTTCCTCCTAATGCAAGACAATGCTAGACCTCATGTGGCTGGAGTGTGTCAGCAGTTCCTGCAAGAGGAAGGCATTGATGCTATGGACTGGCCCGCCCGTTCCCCAGACCTGAATCCAATCGAGCACATCTGGGACATCATGTCTCACTCCATCCACCAACGCCACGTTGCACCACAGACTGTCCAGGAGTTGGCGGATGCTTTAGTCCAGGTCTGGGAGGAGATCCCTCAGGAGACCATCCGCCACCTCATCAGGAGCATGCCCAGGCGTTGTAGGCAGGTCATACAGGCACGTGGAGGCCACACACACTACTGAGCCTCATTTTGACTTGTTTTAAGGACATTACATCAAAGTTGGATCAGCCTGTAGTGTGGTTTTCCACTTTAATTTTGAGTGTGACTCCAAATCCAGACCTCCATGGGTTGATAAATTGGATTTCCGTTGATTATTTTTGTGTGATTTTGTTGTCAGCACATTCAACTATGTAAAGAAAAAAGTATTTAATAAGATTATTTCATTCATTCAGATCTAGGATGTGTTATTTTAGTGTTCCCTTTATTTTTTTGAGCAGTATATTATCCCCTCTATAGGGAATATATGCATTAAATATGCACTATAAATAGCAGTATATATGCAATAATATACACAATGCTATGTACTATACAGGGAATATGGTTATGGTGTCATTTGAGATTTGCATACAGATACAAGTACAGGTACAACCAAATACAACACATATACAACATATTTACAACACTGTACAGTATACAACAGAGCTGATAGTCTTTTCACAATCAGTTATTTTCTGTCTTTAACTGAAATATTGTCTTTGACTTTCATTTGAACAGGCATAGTGCTTCAACGGTTTCTATAGAGGACTATACTGTCATTTCACGTTGACCATAGATCATCACTTCACGTCAATCCTACGCCTGAGGAAACAGGAGCTCCACTTCTCTCTCCAAAAACTCGAGATTGGCACGCAGAGTTTGGATGATCCAGATAACGTTAAACATGAGGATAAACATGGAGCTTTGTTTGACACTAAAATACACCTCTTCACTGTGAAATATAAATGATGATCTATTCCCAGAGAAATGGCTCGAGGTCCCCCAGCATATCAACTTAGTAC
Source organism: Salmo trutta (assembly GCF_901001165.1). Lineage (NCBI taxonomy): Eukaryota > Metazoa > Chordata > Actinopteri > Salmoniformes > Salmonidae > Salmo > Salmo trutta. Next base: position 75,781,432 of record NC_042970.1, on the reverse strand, counting down.
AAAGTAGAATAATACTTTAGGATAACAGTAATTGTATAGTGCAATACTATGAAGTACTTTATCAACATTGCATGCTGCTCTACTTTCAGTGAAGTATAACTTTAAATTAATAAATTCAAGTTATATTTAACACCAAGGCAGCATGCTACACTACACTGTGTGTAGAACATTTGATATCTTCCTTATTATAATAATAACACTGTTACTATACTACTACTATACTTGTACTACTATAACATGACTCTCACTAAGCCCATGTTGAGGCCCATACTCCCTGGAGTGAAAAGACTTCTATAGAGGGCTAGGGTCTATAGCAGGCACCCCCTGATGCAGGAACTGACTGAGTGGGGGTAAAGAAGGGATTGTGTGAGTGTGTTTACATTTTCTAAGAACTGTAAGTAGGGAGAGGTGAGGATGTACAGAGGGAGTTATGGTTGTACGTGTTTGTGTTTGTGTGTGTGTGTGTGTGTGTGTGTGTGTGTGTGTGTGTGTGTGTGTGTGTGTGTGCAGGCGGGAGGGGTGGTGTGTATGAACATGAGTGTGTATAAGTAGGGAGACGGTCTGTGGTGGTCCTGATCAGGGGGGGCGAAGCAGTGAGTGACTACAATTAGTAGAAGCTGTCCTCTTGGTGAATTGGTGATCGTCGGACACACTTACACACACACACACACACATCGTAGTGTGTGTTTTACGTTTCGTGGTGTAACTTACACTTGTGTGGCGTGACCAGCAGGTCTAGGTTCTTCTGAGAGAGGTTGGGCCAAATGGCCATCATTTCTTTCCTTAGCTCAGCATCCATCTGATGTTTGTCAGCTCCTCCTGTGTTGCCCAACACACACGTCAAGACACACACACACACACACACACACACACACACACACACACGTGGGCATACGCACACGCAGGTATGCAGGAAAGCACACACACACAAGTGCAAACACGCGCACGTACGAAAGTACATACGCAAGCGCAAACACACGTACGCACACGCAGGCAGCAGAGCAAGCCCACACACCCGCGCACACACACACGCGCACACACAAATATGCATGCAAAAAAACAAGTTATCCAGCCACACATGTACACATTCACACAAACAAACAAAGATTTGGATTAATCCACAACTTCCTGAGCATTTATAAATGTTTGGTATATCACCACTATCTGGGAGGACAGGACTGATACCATACCTATGGTAGGAAGAAAAGAAAGGGAGAAAGAAAGAGAGAGAAAGAAAGAATGAAAGAAAGAGATAGAACGAAAGAATGAAAGAAAGAGACAGAAAAAGAGAAACAGAGAGGAAGAAAGAAAGCAAGAAAGCAAGAAAGAAAGAAAGAAGGTAGGAAAAAGGTAGGAAGGTAGGAAAAAGGTAGGAAACAACAGATCAGAATGGCATTGGCAAAAATAGTAAAAAAGGACAGCTGAAAAAGTTTAGTAGATAAAGAGAGACAGAAAAGGAGGAGGGGAGAAGGTCGTACCCTTGGCAATCTTGATATCGAGCGCTGTCCGAATCAGAGCCATGAGGGTGGAGTTGAAATGCACTGAGTTGTCCTCGGCAACCGGCAAGTCCATGCGCAGCAGCCTCTGTGGAGAGCCAATCAGGTGGAGAGGTTGAGGAAAGAGAGTGTGTCCGTGGTAGGGGGTGGGGTCTGAACCTCCAGGTAAGGGGAAAAGGGAGGGGCCAAGATTGAGGGAGCTCGATAGGGCAACAGCCAAAAAAGGTTTCAGTCTCGGTAATCTTATCTACTTTCTTTATTTAACCAGGTATATGTTCGACTCTGTCTGATTCTGAAGACACAGAAATTTGGTGCAATTCAGTTTCACCTCACAGTTCACAGAGGGAATTGAAATCCAATTCATGAATTGAAAGAAATCCTCATAGAAAAAAAAAGTCAATTTCAATTCATCTCCCGAAGTGACTGAATCTAAATGGAATTTAACCCAACCCCACTTGCAGTATCTTGATTGTCAGAGGTCCCTTGTAGGCCTATGTTGTGTCTGTGTGTGCTAAAGGACTTTGTCATATGTAGTAACCACAGTATGATTTCCAAACTGTAAAACTGCCTTTTCCAAAGGAAACAGTGGAAAAGTACTTCCTGATTGTCTCCTGATTGGCAAGTGATACTCAAACAACTACACATTTATCCAATGGTCCGTCTGCTACAGAATAAGCGACTGCGAGAGCCAAGAGCCACACGGCACCACAATGGCCGACGACCAACTGACCCAACCTATGCCCATGTTCCCTAATAATGTGTGAATGCAACGGTACGCATTCACGCATCTTATTACACACAAATGTACACACATGTACACATACAACCCCCTTTACCCTCCCACTAACACACAGTATATTAACAGAATATACTGGAATAGACTGCAAGACATAGCAAACAGTAGTATCACTGGCGTAGTTGTATTACTCTTCATCAGGAGACTAGTGTGTTTTATCAAGGCATCTGCTATAGAGCTCCCCCTACCTGTATGGAGGTTCGCTACATGTTTTGGATTGATTTATTTCTAAACAGGTAAAACCAATGGATGAACTGCTAGATAAAAAAAACAGGGTGGTTGTTTTTTCACATCTATTAGTCGGTCATCGATTGGTTTGACCTCTGAACATGAGCGTTGGGTACTCACGTAGGACGGGCAAGCACGTGTGACACGATGTTAGTGTGTGTGTGTGTGTGTGTGTGTCATACCCGAAAGCGTGTGTGGCAACAGTCGTCACAGCCAACATCCACAGCCTCCAGGTGTCCATAGCAACAAGCCATGCAACAGAGAATGCAACGGACACATGCTTTCCCCAACACCCCCAGATCCCCGACATTCAACATACCTCCACAAGCAGCATGCCCCTACCCCGCCCCCCTCCCCAGGACAAGCAGCCGTGCAGCCGCGCACAGAGAGCATCATCTATTAGCTTTGATGGATTCATGGGATATCTACTTATTGATCCCTTTGATTTGTTGTATTTTCTCTCTATGGTTTCCTACAGAGCTATGCAGGCTATTCCAAGAGTCCTTAGTGTTAGTCTTTTAGACGTGATGCAAAGGTCCGGATTGGCAGATCAGATCTCTCTCGATGCTAAACGGTTGCGTTATCTAAAAGGGGTCAGTTAAAGATGTTTAGTAATAACATTCCCTGAAAGAAGAAAAGAATAAAAAGAAGAATGATTTGTTTTTGACCAACCAGACGGTGGACTACTGTATATAGGGGAGAAGTAGCAGTAGAAGTTAGTGGCGTTAGAACCAGAAGGTTTCTATAATGAGATGGAGCTACAGATAAAAAAGGAAGTCGGGACAGGAAGAGGGAGCGGAGTTGTGACGACATTGAAAAAGGAAAAACAAGAAATCAAGACGATACGTGATTCAAGGGGAGAAAGAAAGAGAGAAAGAGAGAGAGAGAGAGAGAGAGAAAGAGAGAGAGAGTATAACAAGACAAGAGAATAAGACGAGGACTGAAACCATATCAATCTATCACCAAAAATGGCCAACCAATGGCCATATCCCAAACAAAGCAGGCCTTCCTGGAAAGTTCACTACCATAACAAAGGTTAGAAAGGTCAAGCGTAAGAATGAGGTCAAATACTACTCTTGGATTATGACCAGTCCCAGGTGGGAGAAAGTGGTGTAGGGGTTAGGGTCTTTAACGTAAAGTTTTCCTCAGGATTAGTGTACTAAAACAACGACAAGCTAGCATATAACCCACATAAGCCATCACAGCATCTATCATCGTTGTTATCCATGAACACTAGGGATTTCCATGAGTGACATACTGTATGCAATAGGGATTTGCTGGGCTGCGTCCCAAATGGCACCCTGTCCCAAATAGCACCCTATTCCCATTGTAGTGCACTACTTTTGACTAGGGCCCATAGCGCTCTAGTTGAAAGTAGTGCACTGTATATGGAATAGGGTTCCATTTGGGACACAACCCTGGACAGAGTGGAGAGAAGGAGCAGGGAGAAGAGAGGACAGAAAGGACAGAGGCAGACAGTAGGACAGAGGGACAGAGACAGACGGTAACACAGAGACAAACAGTAGGATAGTGACAGAGTCATAGGAACAGAGACAGACAGTTGGACATAGGGACAGATACAGACTGTAGGATAGAGGGAGACAGTAGGATAGAGGGAGACAGTAGGATAGAGGGACAGAGACAGACAGTAGGATAGAGGGACAGAGACAGACAGTAGGATAGAGGGAGACAGTAGGATAGAGGGACAGAGACAGACAGTAGGATGGCGGGACAGAGACAGACAGTAGGATAGAGGGAGACAGTAGGATAGAGGGACAGAGACAGACAGTAGGATAGAGGGAGACAGTAGGATAGAGGGAGACAGTAGGATAGAGGGACAGAGACAGACAGTAGGATAGAGGGAGACAGTAGGATAGAGGGACAGAGACAGACAGTAGGATAGAGACAGACAGTAGGATAGAGGGACAGAGACAGACAGTAGGATAGAGGGAGACAGTAGGATAGAGGGACAGAGACAGACAGAGGGACAGAGGGACAGAGGGAGAGAGTGTATGTAAGGGAGTGAGACATTGGATAATGTTGGCGTAGTTGAAGCTGACAGACAAGTGGACGGAATGCAAATTATGGAAAGAGGAAAGAGAGAGAGAAAGAGAGCGAGAGAGAGAGAAGTGATACAGAGAGAGAGAGGGGGGAGTGATACAGAGAGAGGGGGGAGTGATAGAGAGAGAGAGAGAGAGAGAGAGAGAGAGAGGGAGGGGGAGGGGGAGGGAGGGAGGGAGTGATACAGAGAGAGAGGGGGGGAGTGATACAGAGAGAGAAAGAGAGAGGGGGGAGTGATACAGAGAGAGAGAGAGAGAGAGAGTGGGGAGTGATACAGAGAGAGAGGGGAGGGATACAGAGAGGGGGGAGTGATACAGAGAGAGAGAGAGGGAGGGAGTGATACAGAGAGAGAGTAAGAGAGGGGGGAGGGAGTGATACAGTGAGAGAAAGAGAGAGAGAGGGGGGGGAGTGATACAGAGAGAGAGAGAGAAAGAGAGAGAGAGTGGGGAGTGATACAGAGAGCGAGTGAGAGAGGGGGAGGGAGTGATACAGAGAGAGAGGGGGAGGGAGTGATACAGAGAGAGAAAGAGAGAGAGAGAGGGGGAGGGAGTGATACAGTGAGAGAAAGAGAGAGAGAGGGGGGGAGTGATACAGAGACAGAGAGAGAGAGAGAGAGGGGGAGGGAGTGATACAGAGAGAGAGAGGGGGAGGGAGTGATACAGAGAGAGAAAGAGAGAGAGAGAGGGGGAGGGAGTGATACAGAGAGAGAGAGAGAGAGAGAGAGGGGGAGGGAGTGATACAGAGAGAGAGAGAGAGAGAGAGAGAGACGGAGGGGAAAGATATGAACAGTTCAGAACTACATAGACAGTAAAACAGGATGGGTGGAAAAAGCTCAGGTCTTCTCAAAGGAAAGAAAGGGAAAAGATCGGGAGAAAAGACACAATAAGGAGAGACTGATAAAGACATGACTGTCTATCTATTTGTCAATTGTAATGGGAGTGAAGACAATACTGTAGATTCACTGTCATTAAAATCAACAAATAACAACTTCCTGTCAAATAATGTGGCCACAAATGTCTCTGTGTCATCATCCCCTCCCAGCTAAGGGCTGAAGATTGAAGTATGGTATACAGTATATGTGTGTGTAGTCAGGAAATGAAGACCTGTCTGAATTACTGTGTGTGAGAGTGTGTGTAGCTATGGTGCCATCCACAGGAATGAGAGACTCAGAGGACTCAAGACACACACCCTTCCCTGTCCTTCTGTACCCGCATCCCTTTGTCTGTTCATTTGTGTGTGTGTGTGTGAGTGAGAGCGCCCTGAGTAATATTCAGCACAATACATGCCAGTGTGCCTACCGGCTCTCCAATGGAAGAAAAACTGCAGATAGATACCCATTAATATGTTAGTAAATGTAAAACCACTCATACTGCGAGGGCTTATTTAAAATCATTTCAGTTTTTAACAAAAAAACATGCCTTTTGATGGCAAAACCAAGTAAATTGGTAATATCACCGATCCAATAGAGTATGGCTGACCTGAGATCATGGATACTTGACTTCCAGAAGGCTGTGGTGCACGGTTTTTACATTGGTTCTACTTGGAAGACCACGTTACCAAATGTGGGCAAAACCAGAGAAATCTGTGTATGTGAGTGTGTATAGGTCCATGCAGGGTGCAGAAGGGCAGACAAGGCTTCCTCCGTTCCCTTGCTCCTGTGGCTTAGTGTATCTGGAGGGTCGCAGGGACTGACTATCATTTCCCTATCATTCCACTTCACGACCATCCCTCCCTCCCCCCATCCCTCCCTCCCTCCCTCCATCCCTCCCTCCCTCCATCCATCCATCCCTCCCTCCATCCATCCCTCCCTCCGTTCATCCTCCCATCCCCAGTTCCGACCGATAATAAAAAACAGTGCTCACCATCACACCACCACTAACAGACAATAATGACAGCGCTGAGTTTTAGGAGTTTGGAGGGGCGATGGAGGGAGGGGGAAGGAGGGAAAGGGAGGGAGGGAGGGGGGGAGTCTACCTTGTAGGCGACCCGGGCAGGGCACCTCTTCCCCAGGCCTAACGGTGGACACATGTACCTGAGCATCTGATACATGTCATTGTAAGTGATTCGGCCGCTGTAGTAGTGGTAGTATGCCCACCCGGACACACACACACACACACCAACAACGACAAACGTGGACGGACAACCAAGAAATGAAAAACCAATGAGGGGGTGGGGGGTGGGAGGGTAGGGAGTTTGGGTTGACACACGAACGAGAGGTGCATGGGGGTGGAGGAGAGAGGGGGGGGGAGACGAGAGGAGAAAGGAACAACAACAAAAGAAAGGGGGAAACAAATACACAGAGGTTATTGTTTGGTCGGAAGAGTGGAGGAGAGAGGGGAGAGAGAGAGGGGAGAGAGAGGGGAGGTTAAGAACGATAGAGACTCAGCTCTGGTTGGCTATCTCGGGGGAGAAGAGGGGGAGAGAGGGGGTGGGGGAGGTTTTAGTATAAGTAGCTGTAATAACACAGCGTTCTATGCAGGGAGGTTAAAGGGGTGTTTGTGTCTCCTCTCGTATAGAACGTGCAGTGGGGCTTCTAGCAGGCAAGGAAAAGCACCGCTGCTGGGGTGGTGATGTCACAAATGGTCATGTCAATGCACTTCCTTTTACCCCCCCCAACCAGGGTTGTACAGTTCTGGGACCTTTCCCGAAATTCACAGGTTTTCCAGAAATTCTGTTTGGAAGATTCCTGGAATCAGCAGAGAACCAAGATTGCTGCAAAACCTGAGCATTTTGGGAAAGGTCCCGGAATTTTGCAACCCTTCCCCCAAACCCCTCCCAAACCCACCCCCTCCCCATCCCACCATCCGGACCCAACCCCCCCATTCTAGAACAATGCACGATGCTAGAACCCTGTTGTACCATGGTCTGGCCCTGGTCATGGTTAGACAGACAGCAAGCACAAACCAAGAAAACACAATGGTTGGAATTTCTTGTGTCTTGTTTCGTTGATACAGTATTGACTCCGGGGTTGGGGTCAATTCTATTTCAATTCAGTCAATTTAGGAAGTCATTTTTCACACTGAAATGCATGGAACTGGAATTGGAATTTCAGTTTACTTCCTGAACAGAGTGAATTGAAATGCAATTGACCCCAACAACCTGGATTCACTCATTGAAAAATGTGCAGGTAGTGAATCGTTTGTAGCAGTGAATCGTTTGTAGTAGTGAATCGTTTGTTCGTTTAGTGAGTACAGTACAGATAGCAAGTGCAGTGCACGCCTACAACATCATGCTTCAGACAGTTGCTACTAAACAGGTGTGGTGTGTTCTGCATTGTCCCAAACATTCTCCTCTATCATAATCAAGAATGCATACCAATATTAATAAGAAAACCAAAGCAAGATGGTGACCGTGGATGACTACAAACCAAACCAAACCAAAATCTAATAAGAAATGACCATGAAGAAGTGATAAAGGAAAATCAGAAAAAGAGAGAGATAGAGCGTAACATTCATTCCCAAGTCTCTGAGTGAGAGACAGAACGAGCAGGTTGCGTAAACGTTGTGTTATAGTTGGGTCCAAACCTTGCAGGCCACCCTATGAGGGCATTTCTTGCCCAAGCCCAGAGGAGGGGAGATTACTCTCAATAAACTGTACATATCCTTATAATGTATGCGCCCGCTGCAAGAAGAATACAGGGAGGTTAGAGGAGGAAGGGATACACAGAGAGAGAGAGAGAGAGAGAGAGGGAGGGAGGGAGGGAGAGGGAGGATAGACAGAGTGAGAGAGCACAGAGGAGAACAAGAGTATAATATCAGTCTAACAAGCATGCACACACACACACACGCACACGCACGCACACACACACACACACACGCACACGCACACACACACACACACACACACACACACACACGCACACACACACAAACGTTTTTCCACCTTTCTGATATATATTTTTCTACATATAATTCCACATATAATCTACTTCTACATATTTTTCTACATTTAATTTCATTAATAATTCAACATGTATTTTTCTACATATAATTCCATAATCTACATACATAATTCAAACTATATTTTTCTATTTATATTTTTCTACATATAAATCCACATGTAATCTACATACATTTTTCTAAAAAATTTACTCAAAGACATCTTTCTTCTCTGTACATATTTTCTCCAACTACATTATAGTAAAAGCTGTGTGGCTATCTGTACATTTTCAGAGATACATTGAAGAAAAAGAGAGAAAACTGCTTTCTAATGGGCAATGCATTTCTCAGTATCAAAATACAGGGTGTGTATTTTTCTTGTGTTGCCATAAACCGCCAATGGTTGCCTATACAGTGAGGGAAAAAAGTACTTTTTTCCTTCACTGTAGAAACGTTAACCATGCAGCAATGAGTGATATAAAGAACCACAATGCAGACAATCTCTCTTCCTCTCTCTCTCTGCCCTTATCTTCTTTTACCATCTCTCTCTCCCCCTCTCTCTAGCTCTGTTAACCGTTACATTTGGTGGAACCGCACTTGGAGAGAGAGGCACACACACACACACACACACCCACACACACACACACACACACACACACACACACACACACACACACACACACACACATTGAGGGAGTGTTACGGCTGGGTAGTCACTGAGTTCACAGTACATAGATTTAAGGGCCTCCACAATATCAACACTTTGGAAACAGAAAGAGAGAGAACGACAAAGGAGAGCAAGAAAGACGAGAGACAGAACGGCTGGTTAGTTGGTCAGGTACAGAAGCACCTGTTCCCTGTTAACTCCATCATCATCATCAGTATCACTAAACTCCCACGTCCGTATGGTCAGTTTATTAAATAGAGTTAGATAGAGGACTCATATTTGTATCTGTGCCATTATGGTGTCTGTGACAGCAATGTCAAAATGGGTTAAATCCATCTACAGTCCTCTATCTAACGCTATGGTTTATTATCAGTTGAAATCGTCTCCTCTGTCACGTGACTGGTCACATGACTGGGGTCAGGTTTGCGGTTTTCAGTTAAGGGTTTAAGGTTAGAATGAGAAGCTATGACAAAAGTGTATTAGGAGAGAAAGGCATGGGTTAGAGTTACTATACAGTCAACAATGTTAATCATGTGTATGATGCTGTGTCCGTATATGAGTTTGACGTAGGTGGATATCTGTATGTGCCTATTTGTACGTACATTAGTCAAGTGTAAATGAACAAAGCATTTTGTCCGTATGATTAAACATGAATAGTCTGTACACATGTACATCGGTGATAGTGTCTACAGCAGTGCGTATATGTGTGTGTGTGTATCTGTGTGTGTGCGTTTATGTGTGTGTGTGTGTGTGTTTATGTGTGTTTATATGCGTGTGTGTGTATCTGTGTGTGTGCGTTTATGTGTGTGTGTGTGTGTATCTGTGTGCGTTTATGTGTGTGTGTGTGTGTGTGTGTATCTGTGTGCGTTTATGTGTGTCTCACCAGGCAGCGGGGTCGTACTCGGCCCATATCCTGACGTACTCGTCCAGGTGATGAGGACCCAGTATAGATGAGTCTCTGGTCAGGTACTCAAAGTTATCCATGATGACAGCCACAAATAGATTCAGCATCTACGCACACACACACACACACACACACACACACACACACACACACACACACACACACACACACACACACACACACACACACACACACACACACACACAGTCAAAAACAGATTCAGCATCTACACAGCAACAATTATTAGATACCAAAAAATACAACTACAAATGTTATGCAATACGGTAGCATTACAAAGTCTGTGACCTGTTCATTGAGTTGCAAAAATCCATTCAATCAGACCCAGTTATTACAGGCTGAAACAGATTGGATTGAAAATGAAAGAAGCATTTTCAAATCAACTTCCATTGTCCTCCAAGAGTGTCTGAATATCCTCTTCTAGAACTACTGAAGCCTCGTTTCCATTGGCACTTTAAAGTCAACCAGGGTTGGGCTGGCCTTGGTGGGTTAGCTGCCTCCAGAAATGAGAAATGATGTCATGTTGCTAGGTAGCCAATGTGCCTGCAGTCTGCAGCTAGCTTTTCTAATGCTGCTAGCTAGAAGTTGTAGAAAGTCCTCTGGCTACAACTAGATAGATAACTAACTAGCTACCTAACAATTCAACAATTAAATTCAACATACTCTTGCCAGTGCCAGCCAGACTCAGAGCCATGTATGCAGCTTGCTAGCTAGCTAGCTAACCATTTAGCTAGTTAGCTTAATTCCTACCTTGCTTGCAATGGCATTGGCTATTAGCTAACCAAGCAAACCAGACGACAGGTTTAATAGGATGCAGCTAGCTAGCTTTCAATACGATTTGGGAGTAAGGGTCTAGGGGTTAGAGTCTAGGGGTTAGAGTCTAGGGTCTAGGGGTTAGGGTCTAGGGGTTAGAGTCTAGGGTCTAGGGGTTAGGGTCTAGGGGTTAGGGTCTAGGGTCTAGGGGTTAGGGTCTAGGGTCTATGGGTTAGAGTCTAGGAGTAAGGAGTTAGGATCTAAGAGTTAGGGTCTAGGCGTTAGGGTCTAGGAGTTAGGGTCTAGGAGTTAGGGTCTAGGAGTTAGGGTCTAGGAGTTATGGTCTAGGAGTGAGGGTCTAGGAGTTAGGGTCTAGGAGTTAGGGTCTAGGGGCTAGGGTTTGATTAGTCCTCTTACCAGGAAAGAACAGAGGAAGATGAAATACTGTATGTGAAGGTCCTAGTGGGAGGGGGTAGGGTAGGGGCTAGGGCAGGGTTTCCCAAACTGGGTCCTGGGGCCCTCCCTGGGTGCATGTTGTGGTTTCCCCCTAGCTCTACACTGCTGATTCAGATAACCATCATCAAGCTTTGATTATTTCAGTCAGCTGTGCAGTGCTAGGGCAAAAAAACTAAACCCGAATTTGAGAAATGCTGGGCTAGGGGATAGGGGTTAGGGGATAGGGTTCGATTAGTCCTCTTACCAGGAAAGAACAGAAGAAGATGAAGGAGACGAAGTATGTGTATGCGAAGGTGCTGCCACACTCTGGTTCTGTGTTCCCTGAGTCTGGGTCACACGTCTTACCCCCCAGACACGACAGCATGATGTCATGCCACGCCTCACCTGTCGCACTCCTGGTACAGGACCCACACACACGAACAGACACATACACACGTACAGAGGCACACACACACACACACACACACACACACACACACACACACACACACACACACACACACACACACACACACACACACACACACACACACACAGACATGAACGGACGCCCACACACACACGAACGGACGCACGCACACACACGAACGGACGCACGCACACACACGAACGGACGCATGCACACACACGAACGGACGCATGCACACACACACGAACGGACGCATGCACACACACACACACATACGGATGCACACACACACACGAACGGACGCATGCACACACACACACACATACGGATGCACACACACACACGAACGGACGCACGCACACACACGAACGGACGCATGCACACACACACGAACGGACGCATGCACACACACACGAACGGACGCATGCACACACACACACACATACGGATGCACACACACACACATACGGATGCACACACACACACATGAACGGACGCATGAACACACACACACATACGGATGCATGCATACACACACACACACACACACACACACACACACGCACACACGGATGCATGCACACACACACACACACACACACGCACACACGCACACACACAACACACGGATGCATACACATGGACAAAAACAAACAAAAACGTGTGTCAGTGTGGGAGAGAAGATAGAGGGTGAGAATAATAGAAAACAGAGAGAGAGAGAGGGTGAGGGAAAAAGAGAGAAAGAGAGAGAGGGTGAGGGAAAAAGAGAGAGAAAGAGAGAGAGGGTGAGGGAAAAAGAGAGAGAGAGAGAGAGGGTGAGGGAAAAAGAGAGAGAGAGAGGGTGAGGGAAAAAGAGAGAGAGAGAGAGAGAGGGTGAGGGAAAAAGAGAGAGAGAGAGGGTGAGGGAAAAAGAGAGAGAGAGAGAGAGGGTGAGGGAAAGAGAGAGAGCATGGATATTGAGAAAACGAGAGAAGGAGCATATGAAAGCAGAGAGAAAGAAAGAGAGGATAACCCACCTAAACAGTAACATGAGTGCCATGATGAAAGTCCTGAAGTTGTTGTGTTCATTGATGGCACTGCCTTCCTCCTCGCCCAGTGCCAGATTACCAAACAACTATACACACACAGAGGTAAAGGAAGTGATCATTTAGGGCTGAATTCTGACTACTGACATCCATCATTGGCTATTGACATCAATGGCATCAACAGAAATCATTTTCTGAATAAATGCTTTATTACAGAGGCTATGTCAGCAGTACTCACCTGCATCCCAATGATGGCGTAGATAAAGAACAGCATGCCAATGAGGAGGCACACATAGGGCAGCGCCTACCGGTGGACACACAGGGAAGTACATTTTCAGTGTTAAGACCACAAACAGCTTAACTGCCCATATCAGCCTGGACATAGGAAAGCAAAAGCTGTGTGTGTTTGTTCATGTGTGTGTGTGTGTGTGTGTGTGTGTGTGTGTGTGTGTGTGTGTGTGTGTGTGTGTGTGTGTGTGTGTGTGTGTGTGTGTGTGTGTGTGTGTGTGTGTGTGTGTGTACCTTAAATGACTGGACGAAAGTCCAGAGCAGGATGCGTATAGTCTCTCCTTGTCTCAGTAGCTTGACAAGACGAGCCGCTCGAAACAGTCGAAGGAAACTCAGGTTGATGAAGTTATTCTACAGCAGCGATGTGTGGGTGTGTGTGTGGGTGTGTGTGTGTGTAGGTGGGTGGGTGTGTGATCAGAAGAAGAGAGAGAGGGAAAGAGACAATTAGTTTCACTGAACTATTATCGCCCCTCTATCAAAAAGCCAATATCAAACCAAAACAAAGAGAGAGGAGGTTAAATAGGAGAGAGAGGGGAGGTTAAATAGGAGAGAGAGAGGAGGTTAAATAGGAGAGAGAGAGGGGAGGTTAAATAGGAGAGAGTGAGGAGGTTAAATAGGAGAGAGAGGAGGTTAAATAGGAGAGAGAGGAGGTTAAAAAGGAGAGAGAGGAGGTTAAAAAGGAGAGAGAGAGGAGGTTAAAAAGGAGAGAGAGAGGAGGTTAAAAAGGAGAGAGGAGGTTAAATAGGAGAGAGAGAGGAGGTTAAAAAGGAGAGAGAGAGGAGGTTAAAAAGGAGAGAGAGAGAGAGAGAGAGAGGAGGTTAAATAGGAGAGAGAGGAGGTTAAATAAGAGAAAGGAGGTTAAAAAGGAGAGAGAGGAGGTTAAATAGGAGAGAGAGAGGAGGTTAAAAAGGAGAGAGAGAGGAGGTTAAAAAGGAGAGAGAGAGGAGGTTAAATAGGAGAGAGAGAGAGAGAGGAGGTTAAAAAGGAGAGAGAGAGGAGGTTAAAAAGGAGAGAGAGAGGAGGTTAAATAGGAGAGAGAGGAGGTTAAATAAGAGAGCGGAGGTTAAAAAGGAGAGAGAGGAGGTTAAATAGGAGAGAGAGAGGAGGTTAAATAGGAGAGAGAGAGGAGGTTAAAAAGGAGAGAGAGAGGGGAGGTTAAATAGGAGAGAGAGAGGAGGTCAAAAATTTAAATTATTCAAATGATACCAAAATCCAAACATAACACAACAGACCTGACTAGAAGCCAAAGAAACACACAACGCAAAACAAAAAGTATGGAACGAAAAGAGTGTAAAAAAAGAGATAGAACGAAGAGAGAGAGAAAACAAAAGGAGAAAATCATAATTGAAAATAAATGGAAAACGTCATCATCCAATCCGGTAAGAGTAGAAGATTGTATATTTATTTTGTATAAAAACCAAATGCACTGATCTTAGGGGGTCAAGCAGGCCACAAGGTATGGAGGTATTGGCATCCAGCAGACAGGACGCACACACACACACACACACTGCACTCGTCAACCGCACACACACACAGGAAGCTGTCACGGCTCGCCACTAAGTGATTGGCTGAGATTGGTCATGAGGTGTTCACCATTCTGAACATATATATATATATATATATACACTGAAGGGAGGCTCACATTTAGAGGGCCGGTTTCCAGGACGGAGATTAGTCCTGGTCCTGGATTAAATACAATTCTCAATGGACAATCTCCATGGAAAGTGCATTTCATTCCAGGACTAGGTCTAATCTGTGTCTGGGAAACCCATCCAGAATCTTAGATTGTTATTTAAAATATTTATGTCTTTCTCTCTAATCTATCAGCACAGCTGGAACCACAGTAATAATAATAATACTAATACTCCTTTCAAGATACAACCTACTGTCTACCCTAGCCTCAGAATGTCTTGTGCCACGAGGTACAGTACTGTTGTGTGGCACAGGTTGGCGTGCAGAGCAGTAGTGGGAGGAAGACGAGGAGGAAGACAAGAAAGAGGAAGCTAGCATGCAGACAGATCCAGCTTCAATGCAGGCAATGGCATGGCAACACTACTGCAACTACCTTCTGTTTAGCAGGAGGCTGAAGAGTAGAGCGCCAGTGTAAGATGCTACAGCTGCATGCAGTGTTAGAGTATCCCTCTATCTGGTCAAGCAGAACAGAAGCCTTGGCTAGCATTCACACGTCCTTCTGGCAGCACTACGGTAAATGTGTGTGTGTGTGTGTGTGTGAGTGCCAAATCTATGCAGAACATAACAGTAACTAATTCATGTGCATTTGTGTCCGTGATTGTGTGTGTGTGTCTATGTGTGATTCTATTTGTATGTGTGTGTCTACACAGTGTTCTAAAAAGGTTCCTTCCTTCAGCAGAAGAACACTTTTAGGTTCTAGATAGCACCTTTTTTCCCTCAGAGTGTAGGTGTGATTCTATTCGTATGTGTGTGTATGTAACCTTTATCCATGAACTAACCAATAGTGTGCCAGAAGGACCGGATCGTTCAACAGTTGCTGAGAGGAAGCCCGCTGGAGTCATCAGGCACACACACGACTCAACAGCCAATCGGAAGTGCATGCACTTGGGTCAGAGGCCAGGGGTTAAAAGCAGCTAAGCCCAGAAGGTTGGGGGTGGAGGGTCAGGGAAGTCAGGAGGAGGGCGGGGCCACACATTGGCCAATGGGGATGCGAGTAGGTCTGAGAGATAAATTACAAACCAACCTCCTACATGTGGCAGGTAGATGTAGAAGGATGGAGGGAGGAGGATGGATACAGTGAGTGTCAGCGAGAAGAGTCGGTGGTGGTTTGGTGATGATTTGGTGTTTTTTTGGGGGGCATGGCAACAGCACACCATCACACAACAGCACACCACACAGTCGGCGTCATGGATTGCATGGGACAACATGGGAGGGGATTCATAGTGCATTTTGATTGGATGGATTTATCATAAGTAGGAAGTAGTAGTGGGGGCGTAGGACGCCAACAAAGCAGAGAGGTTGTTTAAAGAAAGCATGTAAAAAGATAGAACAGGAAAAGGAATCATTATGAAGGTAGTTACAACATAGTTACAACATAGGTATAACATAGTTACAACCATAGAAATATAGTCTTTAGAAAGATTATATTTCTATAGTTACAACAAGGCCACAGAACTTTGGAAGCACATTCATGCTCAAAAACACATTTTGTATTTGTTGTTTTTTGGCATGAATCTGCTTCCATACAAAACATCAGTCAACAACAACACAATTTGAGTGGTTTTGTTTCAGGCTATCCTCGTGGTCACATTAGGTAAAGATCTACAGATGGAATCCGCAGGAGGGGGAAACAGCGCCACTGTCTGCCCCACGGCCGTTGTGATTGATTTTGTTTTGTTTGACGAAGCAAGGTGGAGAGCACTGGGGAAGCGACACGCATCGAGCTCAAACAATCTGCAGTACATAACGCTGCAGTTCTGTCGCACAACAAACAAAACGTGTCGGTTGTTGGCAGTCATTTATTTGTTGTTGTATTATCGCAAACGGACGTGGCAGTTCCACCAATTAAGACGTCCAGCTGTAAAGCATTGAGCTCAGTGTATTGAGATACTGTAGGCCGGCTGTAGAATGCGACTGCGGGGATAGTCTGAAACAAAGCGTACATAACATTTCAACTGCATCATGAATTCTTACCACTGCCATCCTACTACACACAGCGAAACATCTATCATATACAACACAGGATGAAGCACAATTACAAACACAAATATGTGGGAATAGACACAGACAAGCAAGA
>NC_042970.1:75749684-75759684 GCF_901001165.1 Salmo trutta | reverse complement strand
TTATGGGCTGAGTCCCAACAGGGTTGAATGGTTTCCTTTCCTTATCTCCTTATACTGCTGTCTATAAAAGGGCTGGATACCATTCCGGTTTTTGGCACCCTCAGATAAGTGATGTGACTTGAAGGAAAGGAGACGAGGAAAGGATGCTATCTGAGACGATTGGGACGTGGCCATATGACATTGCTGATGTCAGTCACGAGATGTGACATCACAGATAGAACACAGAACAGTTCATTCAACCAAAAGGAGGAATTATTTAGTCTGTGTCATCAGGGCTGCGTCCGACATGTCACCCTATTCCCTATATAGTGCACCACTTTTGACCAGGCCTAGGGCTCTATATAGGGAATAGAGTGCTATTTCAGATGCAGCCCGTTGTGGTAAATGACAAACGGCATCCTGTGTTTTTATGTGCCTACTTGCTTTTATTCATAACAGTAAGGGGCTGTAGATCCATGATTTGTACTGCCTATAAAACAATATCAGGGAAAGAAAAATCTCGATGTCAAGGGGACCATATCAGAGAGTTGATCTTTACTGTAAGTGGAATGACAGCCATTTTAAAAACGAGGACCGTCGGCTGGAGGACTGCCAAGGAGCAGGAGCAGAGTGTGTGTGTGTGTGTGTGTGTGAGAGAGGTCTTTCATCAAGCCTTTAACTATGAACTGCAGAGGTCTGCTCTCTCAAATTCTCAAGACAATTCAATTCATTGGTGATTGATTGAGTCTGGGCTTTGGCAACTGTAGTGTGTTGTTTGTGTGTGTTTCGATAATCAATATGCCTTACTCTGCTGATCCTCAATAGACTGATTAGAGTCCTCTCTATCAGAGCAGTATGAGAGTATTAGAGAAAAGCTCTTCTTGGGATAGGCGTTAAGAATTTGCATTTATAGCAACTGTATTATAGACACCTATACAATGATAGCATGTAGCATTAGCTACCATATATAGCATTAGCATGTAGCATTAGCATGTAGCGTTAGCTACTGCATATAGCATTAGCATGTAGCATCAGCTACTGTATATTCGATTAGCATGTAGCATAAGCTACCGTATATAGCATTACCATGTAGCAATAGCCCAGTATATGCGATTAGCGTTACCTTTAGCTGCAATACATAGTGTGAGCATTAGCTACTATATATAACATTAGCATTAGCATAAGCTATAGTATATAGACCTATACAATGATAGTAAGTAGCATTAGCAAGAAGCATGTTGCATTAGCTACAGTATATTATAGATAGCAAGTTGCAATTAGCTACAGTATATGGCCTACTGTAGACACCTATTAATACAATGATAGCATCTATGTTCATTGGTGAATTGCATCTTTCAGATTTTTAACACTTGCTTTAGCTACATTAAGCAATACACTATACATCCGGTTTGTACTGCGTTGAATCACTTTAGGGGGATATCATGAAGCGTTCCAATTGGTTCCTGAGGGTGGAGGGGTTCCGGAATGGTCCACAGGCAGACCAAATGTGGGTGTGACAACAGTGAATGGAGGAAGAGAAGGTAACGAGAAACGGCGAGAATGAGAGCGGAACGACTAGAGGAACAAAGAAAGAAAGAGAGAGAAGCCATTTTGGACCAGACAAAGAGAAAGAGAGAGACAGCAGAGACAGAAAGAGAGAGAGAGACAGTGAGACAGACAGAGACAGAACTTTACTTTACTTTGTGAAGCTCCTGTAGAAATCACCAAGGCAACGACAGCGAGAAAGGGTCAGTGACAGCAACAGAGAGAAAGAACAAAAGATGGAGGGATAGGGAGAAAGAGAGGAAGAAAGACAGAGACACACTTACAGAGATAGAAAACACAGCTAGAGACAGGAAAGGGGGAAGGGGTTTGGAGAAGGAGAAAACACCCATATGAGAGACGGACAGAGAAAATAGGAGAGGAAAGCAAGATGGAGTGCTTTTGGATAGATATAAACCCCAACCCCCTCCCCAACACTCTGACTCCTCCCACCAACTCTGGTTGCTATGACAACAACAACAACAACTGTGATGTAGAAGATGGAATGTTTACATACCTGTTCACAAAAAAATGACACTTACTTATTTCCTTTGATTACCTTAATAATGGTAATAGTGCAGACCCATTTCTTTTGATTACGTAATACTACTAATAGTGGAGACCTTTCTTTTTTCTGATTACATATAAATAGAAAGCCTTACTGGGACTATCTAAACATTACTAAATTCTAACAATTGTAACTAGGTTCTGTTACAAAAGGTGGCGTAGTCTTAAACCTGCTACATGCATTATTACCTATTTACCTGCTATATACATTACTTACTACATTATTAGTAGTACTACTTAATACTATGAATATTACTAGCACTATATATACTATTATCATTACTTCTACTCACTTACTACCGACACTATGATATTATACCTAGGCTGCAGTCCAAACTCAAAGTAGACAGCCCTCGGTCGTAAACCCTCAGCCCTTGAATGACGTTTTACATCCGAGTGTACCTTAAATGTCCCTTGCCCAAGTGAGGGAGAGTGATGATCGGAGAGGCAACGTCCTTCGTGGAAATCTTGAAGTTTAACTTAAAAACAACCAACCTAAAGCTATTAATGTACCTAGTAAGCTAACGTATCTAGCTAGCACTCCTGTCAGGTAGCTAGCTACAGTAACTGGCTAGCTGGCTAGATAGTTTTATAGTTTGATAATTTATTCCAATAAATTACAGAATTCCCCAAAATATATTTATGAAGCTATGTACATTTTTTTTACCTCTTTTTCTCCCCAATTTTGTGGTATCCAATTGGTAGTTACAGTCTTGTCCCATTGCTGAAACTCCCAAACAGACTCGGGAGAGACAAAGGTTGAGAGCCGTGCGTCCTCCGAAACACAAACCAGCCAAGCCGCACTGCTTGTTGACACAATGCCCGCTTAACCCGGAAGCCAGCCGCACCGATGTGTCAGAGGAAACACCGTACACCTGGCGACCGTGTCAGTGTGCATTGCACCTGGCCTGCCACAGGAGTCGCTAGTGCGCGATGGGACAAGAACATCCCTGCCAGCCAAATCCTCCCCTAACCCGGACGACGCTGGGCCAATTGTGTGCCGCCCCATGGGTCTCCCGGTCACGGCCGGATGCAACAGAGCCTGGACTCGAACCCAGAATCTCTAGTGGAACAGCTAGCACTGTGATGCAGTGCGTTAGACCACCGCGCCACTTGGGAGGCGAGCTATCTACATTTTATAGGCTCCTCACTACAAGACTAAGCCAATTTGCCAACGATAAAATCATAATTTTGTCTGACCACCAGAGTTTGACATGTGACTACAGTTTGCATTGAATTGTGGGTCATATCAACCCCACAAGTGATCATGGTTGTTCACTCGCTCCTTCGAGCGAAAGTGAGGGTCGAGGGGGCAACGTTTGGGAATTGGACCTCCACTTAAGATAGCAATTAAACTGCATCTGGTTTCGACAGGGATTCTCCAGAGGGAAAGTGGCTGGCGCGAGGGCAGAGGGGGTGTGTTTGGACTGCAGCCCTACTCTCCTGTTGGATCCTCAAAGCCATTCACTGATGGTTAGAGGAATCGGTTCAGCCCTCTACTTATCTATCTATCTATCTATCTATCTATCCCTGTATTCATTTAACAGCAATACTTATCGATCCTACTCAGCAATTTACTTAGTCAAATAACTAAACACAATATTCTACAAAGTTCTCTCTAAATAGGTGGAGTGGGTCAGGTGGAAAGTACCTGGAGCCTTTTTTCACAGTAACGTCTGAATTAATTAAACAGTAAAACTGATCTTATCTCTTAATAACGATCAATTAGCCAGGTCCTAACTGAGACAATCATCTCATTAAATCTACTGTAATCTAATGGGCCCCGCAAGGCACGGACGTACTCTAACACTGTACAACACAGTGCAGTTTAGGCGTGGGATCTAACAAATGTATTTTGGGGTAGTTTTCTGCTCATTGAGAGAGAACAGTAAATATTGTAGACACCGTAGAACAGTGGATACTGTTTATCTACATACCGTAACCATAAAAACAGACACGCGCACGATACATCTTCACACACATGCATGCACACACAGACATACGCACACATACAAACACACACACACACACACACACACACACACACAGAGATTCAAATGCTCGTAAACATGCAGTTCTCGATCATTGTGACAGTCCAGTGTCATTCAATGATGGTGCCAGAAGCGGATTTGTTGAGTCAAAAACCTTAACTCGACAGTCTTGTCTCCCCCTATGTGAGACTCAACAAATCAAGGCTCCACAGAAACAAGTGGAGCCCTAACCCTGAGCATCAGGGTAGCCCTGAGCAAATGGAGGAAGTGGACAAGAGGAGGAGAGGAGGAGAAGAGGAAGGGAGTGGGCTGGGAAGGGTGGAGAGGAGGAGGGTTGAAAGGTTGGGGGAGAGGAGAACAGGCCACCAGAGGTAAGGAAGGCAGGGAGTAGAAAAGGAGGAGTAAGGAGAAATATAGGAAAGAGAGAAGTAAGGAGGGAGAAAGGAGGGAGGGAAGCATCCTCTTGGAGGGGAGGGAGGGGGAAGTCATGCTGGAGAGGGTGCAGTAGGCCAGTGGAGTGATTTTAAACTCGCAGAGAGAGTCAACAAACCTATCAGTCTCCATAGCAACAGCCACGTTGAGGACCACCAAATATAGGCAGTTCAAACTACTGTCTATCCCCCTTCCACAAAAATACACATCATACATAACAGTATACAGTGGCTTGCGAAAGTATTCACCCCCTTTGGCATTTTTCCTATTTTGTTGCCTTACAACCTGGAATTAAAATGGATTTTAGGGGGGTTTGTATCATTTGATTTACCCAACATGGCTACCACTTTGAAGATGCAACATTTTTATCATGAAACAAACAAGAAATTAGACAAAAAAATTGAAAACTTGAGCGTGCATAACTATTCACCCCACCAAAGTCAATACTTTGTAGAGACACCTTTTGCAGCAATTACAGCTGCAAATCTCTTGGGGTATGTCTCTATAAGCTTGGCACATCTAGCCACTGGGATTTTTGCCCATTCTTCAAGGCAAAACTACACCAGCTCCTTCGAGTTGGATGGGTTCCGCTGGTGTACAGCAATCTTTAAGTCATACCACAGATTGTCATTTGGATTGAGGTCTGGGCTTTGACTAGGCCATTCCAAGACATTTACATGTTGCCCCTTAAACCTACTCGTGTTGCTTTATCAGTATGCTTAGGGTCATTGTCCTGCTGGAAGGTCCCAGTCTCAAATCTCTGGAAGACTGAAACAGGTTTCCCTCAAGAATTTCTCTGTATTTAGCGCCATCCATCATTCTTTCAATTCTGACCAGTTTCCCAGTCCCTGCCGATGAAAAACATCCCCACAGCATGATGCTGCCACCACCATGCTTCACGGTGGGGATGGTGTTCTCTGGGTGATAAGAGGTGTTGAGTTTGTGCCAGACATAGCGTTTTCCTTGATGGCCAAAAAGCAACATTTTAGTCTCATCTGACCAGAGTACCTTCTTCCATATGTTTGGGAGTCTCCCACATGCCTTTTGGCAAACACCAAATGTGTTTGCTTATTTTTTTCTTTAAGCAATGGCTTTTTTCTGGCCACTCTTCTGTAAAGCCCAGCTCTGTGGAGTGTATGGCTTAAAGTGGTCCTATGGATAGATGCTCCAATCTCCGCTGTGGAGCTTTGCAGCTCCTTCAGGGTTATCTTTGGTATCTTTGTTGCCTCTCTGATTAATGCCCTCCTTGCCTGGTCTGTGAGTTTTGGTGGGCGGCCCTCTCTTGGCAGGTTTGTTGTGGTGCCATATTCTTTCCATTTTCTAGTAATGGATTTAATGGTGCTCTGTGGGATGTTCAAAGTTTCTGATATTTTTTTATAACCCAATCCTGATCTGTACTTCTCCACAACTTTGTCCCTGACCTGCTTGGAGAGCTTCTTGACACCTTCACGGTGCCCCTTGCTTAGTGGTGTTGCAGACTCTGGGGCCTTTCAGAACAGATGTATATATTCATGTGACACTTAGATTGCACACTTGGACTTTATTGGACTTTATTGAACTAATTATGTGATTTCTGAAGGTAATTGGTTGCACCAGATCTTATTTAGGGGCTTCATAGCAAAGGGGTGAATACATATACACGCACCACTTTTCCGATGTTGTTTTTGTTTGATTTTTTGAAACAAGTAATATTTTGAATTTCACTTGACCAATTTGGACTATTTTGTGTATGTCCACTACATGAAATCCAAATAAAATCCATTTAAATTACAGGTTATAATGCACCAAAGTAGGAAAAACACCAAGGGGGATGAATACTTTTGCAAGGCACTGTATATGTACTGATCAATGCTGTGCACATATACACCCTTGTATGTACACCTTCCTCAGTCCTTGTGGTCTCCTAGCTTTGTACTTGTCACACTCTTTCAATGCACATGTATAATTACTGCATGCTACATCATCAATCAAGTTACCATAGCGATCTTGTTATTGTCACATTCATGCTACATGAACAATCTAGTAACCAGTCATTCCAATTAGACTGGTTTGAAGTTCTCCCTGTCCAATATTGCTTCCATTTTCACCCCATTCTGGAACTTTGAGGATTTATGACATGGCCCCTCTAGTAATTTAATTGGATCTCTATAGTGCTACCAAGGTGAACTTTTGTGTTTCTGGACAGCTGCAGGTTGCTATGGCAGTAGATTCCTGATTTTACTTATGCAGGAAAATAAAAGTAAGGCATGTGATATATCAGAAATTGTGTAATATAATTATTGTCAACCTAAAAGATTGTCATATAATTAGAAAGATAGTTTATAAGGGTTTATACCAATTGTCAGTATTAATAGCCAGTGTTGTAAAGTACTTAAGTAAAAAGAGTCGTTTTTTGGGGTATTTCTACTTTACTTTTTATATTTTTTCAACAACTTCACTACATTCCTAAATAAAGCAATGTACTTTTCAAGCCATACATTTTCCCTGACACGCAAAATTACTCATTACATTTTGAATGCTTCGCAAGACAGGAAAATGGTCCAATTTACGCACTTATCAAGAGGACATCCCTGGGCCTCCCTACTGCCTCTGATCTGGCGGACTCACTCAACACAAATGCTTTGTTTGTAAATGATGTCTATCAGTAATAAATAAAAAATGGATCATTGTGCAGTCGGGTTTGCAACCTCTTAACAATATGTATATGTTTACATGACTTATTTTATTAGTTTTCCACCATTTCATGTCAGAAGACAGCAATCTAGCAATAGGCCATCGGGGTGGCAGGTAGCCTAGTGGTTAGAGCGTTGGACTAGCAACCGTAAAGGTTGCAAGATCGAATCCCCGAGCTGATAAGGTAAAAGTCTGTCATTCTGATCAAGGCAGTTAACCTACTGTTCCTAGGCCATCACTGAAAATAAGAATTTGCTCTTAACTGACCTGCCAACTTAAATAAAAGTTTTCAAAAAGGCCTGATAAATAAACTTGTATTTGCCTCCCTCTGGTGGTCAGCAGCAGCATTACATCAATTTATATCACTGCAACGTTACCTTTCTAGCGCTACGATAAATAATGGGACCTACACACTTCCATAAATCTAAAAAAAGTTATATTTGTGGAAGTTAAACAAAACCGTGCCCTTTACATAGCCCTTCTCCCCTTGTCTATAGGAGGAAAGCATGCTGTTTAAATAGCCTAAATGTTGATTTACACCATCACACATTTGATAGATTTTGACTATCACTAATGTCATGATATGTTTGGTAAGGTAATAAAGAAGGTGACATATTTTGGGTAGCTGTTCCTAAAACAGATTATAACTATATGTGGACATATTATAACGTATGAAATGGCTTATTCATTCACAATGTAAGTTCATTTATCATCATCTTTGTAAATGTTTTATTATACTTTTATTGTGTACTAGATCATATGGGTCAAAAAGTGTTTTTTTCTCAGACATAAATAAACAATTCCAGGTGAAAGCTACTACACACTACGACATGAATAAAATATTGCCCTCTTGCTAGACTGATGACTAAAGCCATAGCTAAACAGTGCAAAACGGCTGTCAGCTCAACTGGTTTTGATATAAGGAATTTGAAATGATTTATACTTTCACTTTTGATACTTAAGTACATTTTTGCAATTACATCTACTTTCAATACTTAAGTATATTTAATTTATACTGGGTGACTTTCACTTTTATTTGAGTCATTTTCTATTAAGGTCTCTTTACTTTTACTCAAGTATGACAATTGGTCACTTTTTCCACCTCTGTAAAAAGCCTCCAAAATATATGTAAACAGACTTTTAATCTCGCAATTTTAGTTTTCTTGGAATGCTGTGAGTGCTATTATATGATACAATCAGTACTTGTTGTATTTACAACTTGTCTAAATCCTATCATCAACTGATTTCAGCCAGTGTATGGCTGTGGGTTGACTGTGTTGTTTGAATGGAATGTTGGCATATTGGCAGTTCATTTGATTAATGGAATCATTCTGCTAAAACTGTCTGGCTATGTAGCTAACAAACATACAGTGCAGATGCATTCTTCACAGCACTGTCAAACCACGGTTGACCAATGCCCTGACCAACATGGCTGACCTTTATCCCATCATAAGAAGGTTCATGTCCATTCTAGTATTGCTGTGAGGACACAAGGACACGTTCAGCTTCTTCCTCTTGTTACATCATCAACACCGTCAGCACCTCATCGTAACACCTCCCAGCCAGGTTTGTGTGATGTACCAGCGCAGGCCTGCCATTGGAGCTGAGGAGGATGTACACACACACTCTCTTTCATTCTCTCTCTCTCTCTCTCTCTCTCTCTCTCTCCTTCCTCCATCTTCCGCCTCGCGTCTCCATTCTCTCGCTCATTCATACTCAGGCACATATATCCATATATAACTGTCGTTATGTGGACAATATCTCAAGATAAAAAATCATTCCACCCTCAGTGACCTGCCCCAAACATTCACCCCTCTCCTCCCTCCTTCCCTTTCTGGGCTCCCCCAGGCTCCCCCAGGCTCCCCCAGGCTCCCCCAGGCCGTGCAGAGGATAATAAATAGTAAAATACCTGCTCTTCTGGTGGATGAGTGGAGTGATTACCGGTAACCATTAACGGCTGTGTAAAGGTGTGTGTGTGTGTGGTGTGTGTGAGGTGTGTGATGTAACGGGAGGACAGGGCAAGGTGTGTGCCTCGCAGCTCTGAACCAGAACGACCTGGGCACTAGAGGGTTACCGGGTGCCTGGGGAACCCTCAGCCTCACACAGCGTAAGGGGGACGGGGCGCTCTCAGGGGGAAGGTTTGGGGGAGGGGGTGGGAGGGAGGGAGAGGATGATTGGGTGCAGTTGAAGGCTGGGAGATGTGTAGAAAGTTGGGGGAGGGATAAGGTGGTCGGGTGATTGGGTAGGGGTGCATTTAGTGGGGTTTGAGGGAGGTGGGAGGTTTTTGGGGGAAGGGAGGTTGGAGGGGGATGCAACAGTGAGCTAGGTTGGGGAGGGAGGTTGGAGGCAGGGGTTAGATGTAAGTAGTTGGGCGGGAGGGCAGCTGAGGGCTAGGTTTGGGAAGGTGGTGGTGGGGGGTGCTGGGTAGAGGTTGCAGGTAGGATGTTGGTGTGAGTCGTGTAAGGTAAACTGGAGGAATCATTAGTAAGATGGCCGGATGACTTGTGGCTGGTTGAGAGGAGTGTAAAGAGTGAAATGTGCAGATGTGATGAAATAATGAATGAAAGACATGGAAAAGGCAGATGTAGACTAGAGAGTTGAGTCTCATAGTGAGAGAGTGGATGAGACACAGACACAGAGATGGAGAGACCGCTTAGGACGTAGAGAGAGAAGGGTAGAGAGAGAGAGAGAGAGAGAGAGAGAGAGAGAGAGACAGAGAGAGAGAGAGAGAGAGACAGAGAGAGAGAGAGAGAGAGAGAGAGAGAGAGAGACAGAGAGAGAGAGACAGAGAGAGAGAGGAGAGAGACAAGAGAGAG